>NC_142798.1:18491568-18566882 GCF_049724085.1 Artemia sp. Qi Xiang Cuo | reverse complement strand
CTCCCTGCTAGTCTGCGAATAATGTAAGTCACTAAAAAAAAAAATTTACAGATTTCCATGATATTTAACCATATTCAAGGACGCTCAGAGAACAGAAGCACAACCCCGATTTTTTTCGGGGGGGGGGGGTGGCTACAACAATTAAAAAAAAATCAAAGAAATGTTTGTATGCATTTGTGTTATTATTTTACGAGTCAGACAAAATATCGGGGGTAGGGGAATAAAACCCCTCCCCACCCCTAGATACGGCATTGCATGGGAATAAAGAAGAAATATCAATACTGAAAGATCGGGGCCATTTGAAGCAAATACTAAAACAAATCCTGAAAAGTGCTTTTGAACAATCATAAATTATCTCGCTCCTAAAAGCGTATTACTTCACTTTACTCTTTTCTTCGCCGCTTCAGCAGCGTATCCCCATTGCATAATATTAGCGTTTGTGGCTCGCTATTAAATATGATATAATAAACAAAATATAATATAATAATATTAAACTATAATATATAATATTATACATATAATATTAAATATAAATGTAGTATAATGAGGATATATAAAGTAGGCTATTAATTAATCTATCACGGGATTTAGAGGAAGGAAAGAATTAAGATGAAGCAGTGCGCTTTTAAGAATGAGATACATAAGTATTTATGAAGTTAGTATTAAGGCAATTTGCAGAATTTAAGAAGACAGAAAAAGATATCTTTTCAAATCTTTTTCAAAGGTCACTATAAAAAAAGAAGAGTAAATTAAAACTAATGGGGGTGGCAGAGTAGCTTACGGCTGAAAAACCTGTCAGGGTAATACCTAATGAGGGGTGATGCTATAAAATTATATAAAAAATAAGAGCTCGTAAAATGCTGAAATTCCTAAAAGTTTTCATAGCTGCAGATTCAAATTCAACCTAGTAAAAAATAAACCCGTAGTAACCGAAAAATGCGTTAAAAACACGTTTTGAATAAAAAAAAACCTGTCAATTGAGGATGAGCCATTATTTAAAACTGGCACAGGTTGACACTGACACTGTTATTTCCTTTAATCTGAATGGTAATAGTTCATTACAAAACAAATTGTCATTTCGAAAAATAGCCTGATACCGCTCTAAAATGGTTTAAGATCGAAATAAAAAAAAACTGCACCATAAAAATCATCACAGCCAAAAACCCCATGTATGAGAATTACAGTCCCCCATCTTGAGCTACAAAGAAAATTACTTTTTGCATGCGAGGTATAATGCGTCTCTTTTTTTGCCTTAATTGGGTCTCTGAAGTATCATAGAGACGTTTAACGGTTTATTTCAAATAAAATTCCTATACCCAGTGCCTTTTGCCAGTAACAAAAGATAAAGTTGAAATAAATCTAATTTGCGATAAAAGCTGCATCTTCACATATACTATGATAAATCGCACGTATCTTTTGACATGACACACGTATCTGTTGAAAAGTGGCGTATCTATGATATGACGTCATTACCTAATTCCCTGAAAGATCGTTATATTAATTTCAAAGTGACGACTCATGTGGTAGGTTATAACCATGGATGACGTCATACTGAAACTTCAGATGATGTTATGTTGAATTACCCGTGATATAATAACAACGTGACGTCATTTACCATGACGTTTTTTACTGATAAAAAAGGATGCATACAATCAAGTCACCTCTATAGTTAAAGTTGGCTTTTAGTGAAAACACCTAAGTGTTCATCATAATTACAGAGTGATGGATCTAAGAAAAGTTCAGAGAAAAGTTTTATTTCGTGCACCTAAAAGGGTAAGAGCCTCTAATCAGGTTTTACCGAAATGCAACGTTCCAGCAACAGATTTGGAGAAATTCCGTAAAAAGTACTACCTAACTGACAAGAGACTTGGCAAGGGATGCTATGGAGAGGTTTTTATGGGATTTCAAAGAGAAAACTGGAAACCTGTAGCTGTTAAAAAAATCAACTTGGTATGTGTTGAGATGCTCCAACTAGACACCGGTAGAACTTTGCCCAAAGAAGTTTTCTTTTTGAATAAAGTAAAAGATATTGACGGATGCATAAAGCTTACTGATTACTATATAGTAGAACAAGAGTGCTGGATTGTAACGGAGTACCACCAGAATTCTGTCACACTGGGAGATTATATTTTCAATAATCAAACATTGAAGGAGAACAAGGTTCTCTATCTTTTTCGGCAGATAGTATCAACAGTGTCAAAATTAGAAACAGCTGGTATTACTCATAGAGATTTGAAGTCTGACAATGTACTTGTTGATGAAAATGACAATGTCATACTTATTGATTTTGGTCTAGCTGAATCATTAGAAAAGGCGAATGAAAATATGGAGTTCCTTATTGGTCCGACGACTACCTGGTCTTTGGGGATAATTTTGGCGTCACTCCTTATCGGAATGGTACCCGATGAACGGGAAAATCCTATAGAAATCATCGTCAAGAAAATGAATGATAAAAACATATCCTTTTTGTCTCAGAATTTGGTGTTCCAGTGTTTGAATTTGAATAGAGACTATCGACCCAGCCCAAAGAACATTCTCACGCATCCATGGTTGGTCAAAGGTTATGAATATGTTTAAGGAGACAGCAAGTATTTTTTATTTTGTGGAATTTTGTTTCTCAATCTTCATCTTTTATTTCAATAAATTCGTCTTTTTTTTAAGTCTCCGTATCTTTACGATAGTAAGTTATTTTCACCTTGACTATATTGCAAATTTTAAGGTGAAGAATTTGCTTTAAAATAAAGAAGAAAAAGAACTAGATGCATAGAAACTCAACACGAGGTTCTATATAGAATGAAAACAAGCCTGTGGTCCGTTATCTGACTAAGCTAGAATAGATCAGGACAATATTTACTCTATTTTCGACAATCATGGTTGCCAGGTCTACGGCAGAACACATAGCCCAAACCGGCGCAATTGCTAGCTAAAAAATAGCGAATGCTATTATAGCCCAAAATATCGCCCTTTTTTAGGAAAAATAATTAAAATTACTATTTCAAGCATTTATTGCTCGACTTCAACGGTTAAAACGAGGAAAAAATACAATCGACATATCAGATACCTTTCACATAAGTATAGGCTAAAAATAAGAGCCCAGCGAAACGTCTTAACTGTGCATGCTGGGACACTGAAACAGGAATTAAAATCCAAGCATGTTTTTCAAAGGAGCAGGTCAAAGACACTGAATGAACTTCTCAGTATTTTCAATAAGACTGTCAAGAGAATTAGCTGTCTTTGGCCTTTTATATTGCATATTTCCTCAGTCAGAAATTTACACCGTCTTTGTGAACTTCTAAGTGCCACAACTAAAAGCCATTATACTGCAATGGCACTTTGAAGCAAAGAACAAAAAAAAACACGAGAAAAAAAATCGATAATCAGAGAAATTTTTCAAATATTGTTCTTCAAGGTCACAAAGTGACTAGGTCAGCTTCAACTACAAACAATAGCATTCATAAGGAATTTTTGACTTTCAAATCAGGCAACGGCATGATTTTGACTTTTGAGAGTTTTGACTTCTGCAAACAACTCAAATCAAGACAAACATTACAAAAACTTTTTTGGAGAGTAAATAAATACAAAGAACAGGGTTGTATAAAAAAAACAGCTATGGATGAATATAGATAAGCCAAATCTACCATCATCACAAGAGACTAGTACTTTTCTTATGGGCTTAAAGGAAGAATTCAGAAACAGAACAAACTACGTCCCTATCATAGATCGTTTTCAGCGGATAAACACAAAATCCAAGTAATATACTTAATTAAAGGTTAATAAAATTAGATATTCTGTAAATTCTTGGTTTTCCCGACTAATTTATGAGCTAAGCTACAAAATTAAACGTAGTAGTCGATGCACTTTCCAACGTTGATTCTAACCACATGCACCTCCCTCACCCCTCCGAGGGTCACCATGTAGTTCTAGGCTATACAAACACTTTGCTCATTTCGTTGGTTTGCCTATTTTGTGGGACAATTTCTCGTTGACAGTTAGTTCACAGGTCCAACATTCAATCAGAGTTTTCTAATGAAAAAAAAAGAAATATTTAAGATGCACTGTGCGACAAAATGCATGTCTAGTCTATAAAAAAAAAGGCGGATGATAAAGCTTCATAGATTTACGGGCAGACTGATTAAAACAGGGGTGAATCATGGCAAAATACATGGGAAATACAGGCAATAATTTACATTATATATTTACGCATTAGGGGAATTACGTATTTGGGGGGGGGGGCAGAGCGGTTCCTAGGGTTGGTAGTGCCAAGGGAAAAATTAATCACAGCCCTTCTCCCCCTTTCCCAACCTTAAAATAAGAAAAAAACCGAATCAAAGTAAGAAATTGCATGAAATTATCAATTCTCCAGCTACAGCACCCCCCAGGACACGGCACCCGGAACAACTGCACCTGCTGCTTTACCCTCCCCCCTTGGAATGGTTCTTGTTAGGATAAAGTACAATGGACACTCCTTCAAATGTGTTAACTACAATTGTTTGGCATATGACAAAACATGAACTGTTTTTCTAGCACGCTTTTTTTTTCATTAGCCCCATTAACTGAAAGTAAGGAGCGACATTAAAACTTAAAACGAACAGAAATTATTCCGTATATGAAAGGAGCTGTTTCCTTCTCAGCGGCCCACTCTTTACGCTATAGTTTTTTATCATAGGCAGCGCGATAGCGCTGCCTAAGTAAGGAACGATGTGGCCACAATGTATTTTTTTTCTCCACACCTGGGCACTTCGTATCGAAGGAGTTGTCGTAAAAACTTCGAAAAGGGCTCATTCGATTGGAAATTGGAGTGGCTTGTGCCCTTTGTAATAGTCGAAAAGGATTGGAGGGCAACTAGCCCCCCCCCACGCCCATCATTCCCCAAACACCTCCAATCAAAACTTTGAGATAACCATTTTGTTCAGCGTAATTGATTTCCACATAGAAAATATCTTTTTGAGGAGGACACTCCCCCGCCACCTTCGAGGCAACGGTTTTAAGTTATGCCCTGGGGGCATATAAGGTTTTGATAGAAGGCTTTTTCTTAGTAACTTCAAAAAGGCTCATTAGATTGGAAATTCAAAGGGCTAGTGCCCTTTTAATAGTAGAAAGTGATTGGAGGGAAACTAGCCCCCCCCCCCTCCCACGCCCATCAGTCCCCAAAACACATCCAATCAAAATTTTGAGATAGCCATTTTGTTCAGCGTAGTTGATTTCCTGATAGAAAATATGTTTTTGAGGAGGACACTCCTCTACAACCCTCGGGGCAAGGGTTTTAAGTTATGCCTTGGGGGTATATCAGGTTTTTATAAAAGGTGTTATCGTAGAAACTTCAAAAAAGGCTCATTAGATTATAAATTCAAAGGGTTAGTGCCCTTTTTAATAGTCGAAAGTGATTGAAGGGCAACTAGCCCCCCAGGCCCATCATTCCCTCAAACACATCCAATCAAAATTTTGAGATAGGCATTTTGTTCAGCGTAGTTGATTTCCACATAGAAAATATCTTTTTGAGGAGGACACTACCCCGCCACCTTCGAGGCAACGGTTTTAAGTTATGCCCTGGGAGCATATAAGGTTTTTATAGAAGGCTTTGTCGTAGAAACTTCAAAAAAGGCTCATTCGATTGAAAATTCAAGGGGCTAGTGCCCTTTTTAATAGTCGAAAGTGTTTGGAGGGCAAATAGCCCCCCCCCCCCCTCCCACGCCCATCATTCCCCCAGATATATCGAATCAAAATTTTTAGATAACTATTTTGTTCAGCGTAGTTGATTTCCTGTTAGAAAATATGTTTTTGAGGAGGACACTCCCCTACAACCCTCGGGGCAAGGGTTTTAAGTTATGCTTTGGGGGTATATCAGGTTTTTATAAAAGGTGTTGTCGTAGAAACTTCAAAAAAGGCTCATTAGATTATAAATTCAAAGGGCTAGTGCCCTTTTTAATAGTCGAAAGTGATTGAAGGGCAACTAGCCCCCCAGGCCCATCATTCCCTCAAACACATCCAATCAAAATTTTGAGATAGGCATTTTGTTCAGCGTAGTTGATTTCCGGATAGAAAATATGTTTTTGAGTAGGACACTTCCACACAACCCTCGGGGCAAGGGTTATAAGTTATGCCCTGGGGGTATATAAGGTATTTATAGAAGGCGTTGTAGTAGAAACTTCAAAAGGGCTCATTCGATTGGAAATTCAAAGGGCTAGTGCCCTTTTTAATTGTCGAAAGTGATTGGATGGCAACAAACCCCCCTCTCACGCCCACATTTTTCCAAAACACATCCAAACAGAATTTTGAGATAGCCATTTTATTCGACGTATTTATAAGTTCTGTAAATTAGGTCTTTGAGGATGACAACCCCCTCACAGCCCTCAGGACAAGGGTTGTAAGTTATGCCTTGGGGGAATATAAAGTTTTTATAGAACGCGTTGTCGTAGAAACTTCAAAAAGAGCTCATTCGATTACAAATTGAAATGGCTGGTGCCCTTTTTAATAGCGAAAGTAATTGAAGCCAACTAACACCCCTTCTACGCCCGCCATTTCTCCAAACACATCCAATGGAAATTTTGAGATAGTCATTTTGTTCCACGCAGATAAAGTTCAGGAAGTTATACCTTTGAGCAGCTTACTCCCCCCACAGTCTTCAGGGCAAGGGTTATAAGTTGTGCCCTGGGGGCATATAAGTTTTTGGTGAAATCTTTGTCGTAGAAACTTGGAAAAGGGCTCATCCGATTGGAAATTCAAAGGTTTAGTGCCCTTTTTAATAGTCAAAAGTGATTTGAGGGCAACTAGCCCCCCTCTTTTCCCACGCATCTAATCAAAATTTATAGATAGCCATTTTGTTCAGTGTTGTGGATTTCCAGATAGAAATTATGTTTTTGAGGAGGACAATCCCCCACAGCTCTCAAGGCAAGGGTTGTAAATTATGCCCTGGGGGCATATAAGGTTTTTAATGAACGCGTCGTCGTAGAAACTTCAAAAAGGGCTCATTCGATTGAAATGGCTAGTGCCCTTTTTAATAGTCGAAAGTGATTGGAAAGCAACTAACACCCCTTCCACGCCCACCATTTCCCCAGACATATCCAGTCAAAATTTTTAGATAGCCATTTTGTTCCACGCAGTTTAAAGTTCAGGAAATTATACCTTTGAGCAGGACACTCCCCCACAGTCTTCGGGGCAGGGGTTCTAAGTTATGCCCTGGGGGCATATAAAGTTTTTATTGAAATCTTTGTCGTAGAAACTTGAAAAATGGCTCATTTGATTGGAAATTCGAACGGCTAGTGCTCTTTTTAATATTCGAAAGTGATTGGAGAATAACTAACCTCCCTCTCACGCCCACCTTTTCCCCAAACACATCCAATAAAAATTTTGAGATAGCCATTTTATTCAACGTAGTTTTAAGTTCTCTAAATTAGGTCCTTTAGAATGACACCCCCCTCACAACCTTCAGGACAAGGATTTTAAGTTATGCCCTTGGGGCATATAATGTTTTTATAGAACGCGTTGTCGTACAAACTTCAAAAAGCGCTCATTCGATTAGAAATTGAAATGGCTTGTGCTCTTTTAATAGTTGAAAATAATTGGAAGGCAACTAACACCCCTTCTACGTCCACCATTTCCCCAAACACATCCAATCAAATTTTGAGATAGCCATTTGGTTCCACGCAGTTTAAAGTTCAGGAAATTATACCTTTGAGCAGGACACTCCCCCAACAGTCTTCAGGGCAAGGGTTATAAGTTATGCCCTGGGGGTATATAAGTTAAAAAGGGCACCAGCCATTACATTCGATGAAATGGGATGAGGATGGCTGTGAGGGGGTTGTCATTTGAGGATGACAACCCCCTCACAGCCCTAAAGACAAGGGTTGTAAGTTATGCCTTGGGGGCATATAAAGTTTTTATAGAACACTAAACCTTTGAATTTCCAATCGGATGAGCCCTTTTCCAAGTTTCTACGACAAAGATTTCACCAAAAACTTATATGCCCCCAGGGCACAACTTATAACCCTTGCCCTGAAGACTGTGGGGGGAGTAAGCTGCTCAAAGGTATAACTTCCTGAACTTTATCTGCGTGGAACAAAATGACTATCTCAAAATTTCCATTGGATGTGTTTGGAGAAATGGCGGGCGTAGAAGGGGTGTTAGTTGGCTTCAATTACTTTCGACTATTAAAAAGGGCACCAGCCATTTCAATTTGTAATCGAATGAGCTCTTTTTGAAGTTTCTACGACAACGCGTTCTATAAAAACTTTATATTCCCCCAAGGCATAACTTACAACCCTTGTCCTGAGGGCTGTGAGGGGGTTGTCATCCTCAAAGACCTAATTTACAGAACTTATAAATACGTCGAATAAAATGGCTATCTCAAAATTCTGTTTGGATGTGTTTTGGAAAAATGTGGGCGTGAGAGGGGGGTTTGTTGCCATCCAATCACTTTCGACAATTAAAAAGGGCACTAGCCCTTTGAATTTCCAATCGAATGAGCCCTTTTGAAGTTTCTACTACAACGCCTTCTATAAATACCTTATATAGCCCCAGGGCATAACTTACAACCCTTGCCCCGAGGGTTGTGTGGGAGTGTCCTACTCAAAAACATATTTTCTATCTGGAAATCAACTACGCTGAACAAAATGCCTATCTCAAAATTTTGATTGGATGTGTTTGAGGGAATGATGGGACTGGGGGGCTAGTTGCACTTCAATCACTTTCGACTATTAAAAAGGGCACTAACCCTTTGAATTTATAATCTAATGAGCCTTTTTTGAAGTTTCTACGATAACACCTTTTATAAAAACCTGATATACCCCCAAGGCATAACTTAAAACCCTTGCCCCGAGGGTTGTAGAGGAGTGTCCTCCTCAGAAATATATTTTCTATCTGGAAATCAACTACGCTGAACAAAATGGCTATCTCAAAATTCTGATTGGTTGTGTTTGGTGGAATGATGGGCATGGGAGCGGGGAAGGGCTAGTTGCCCTCCAATCACTTTCGACTATTAAAAAGGGCACTAGTGCCCTTTGAATTTCCAATCGAATGAGCCTTTTTGAAGTTTCTACGACAAAGCCTTCTATAAAAACCTTATATGCTCCCAGGGCATAACTTAAAACCCTTGCCTCGAGGGTGGCGGGGGAGTGTCCTCCTCAAAAAGATATTTTCTATGTGGAAATCAATTACGCTGAACAAAATGGTTATCTCAAAGTTTTGATTGGAGGTGTTTGGGGAATGATGGGCGTGGGGGGGGGCTAGTTGCCCTCCAATCCTTTTTGACTATTACAAAGGGCACTAGCCACTCCAATTTCCAATCGAATGAGCCCTTTTCGAAGTTTCTACGACAACTCCTTCGATACGAAGTGCCCAGGTGTGGAGAAAAAAAATACATTGTGGCCACATCGTTCCTTACTTAGGCAGCGCTATCGCGCTGCCTATGATAAAAAACTATAGCGTAAAGAGTGGGCCGCTGAGAAGGAAACAGCTCCTTTCATATACGGAATAATTTCTGTTCGTTTTAAGTTTTAATGTCGCTCCTTACTTTCAGTTAATGGGGCTAATGAAAAAAAAGCGTGCTAGAAAAACAGTTCATGTTTTGTCATATGCCAAACAATTGTAGTTAACACATTTGAAGGAGTTTCCATTGTACTTTATCCTAACAAGAACCATTCCAAGGGGGGAGGGTAAAGCAGCAGGTGCAGTTGTTCCGGGTGCCGTGTCCTGGGGGGTGCTGTAGCTGGAGAATTGATAATTTCATGCAATTTCTTACTTTGATTCGTTTTTTTTTCTTATTTTAAGGTTGGGAAAGGGGGAGAAGGGCTGTGATTAATTTTTCCCTAGGCACTACCAACCCTAGGAACAGCTCTGCCCCCCCCCAAATGCGTAATTCCCCTAATGCGTAAATATATAATGTAAATTATTGCCTGTATTTCCCATGTATTTTGCCATGATTCACCCCTGTTTTAATCAGTCTGCCCGTAAATCTATGAAGCTTTATCATCCGCCTTTTTTTTTATAGACTAGACATGCATTTTGTCGCACAGTGCATCTTAAATATTTCTTTTTTTTTCATTAGAAAACTCTGATTGAATGTTGGACCGGCGAACTAACTGTCAACGAGAAATTGACCCACAAAATAGGCAAACCAACGAAATGAGCAAAGTGTTTGTATAGCCTAGAACTACATGGTGACCCTCGGAGGGGTGAGGGAGGTGCATTTGGTTAGAATCAACGTTGGAAAGTGCATCGACTACTACGTTTAATTTTGTAGCTTAGCTCATAAATTAATCGGGAAAACCAAGAATTTACAGAATATCTAATTTTATTAACCTTTAATTAAGTATATTACTTGGATTTTTGTGTTTATCCGTTGAAAACGATCTATGATAGGGACGTAGTTTGTTCTGTTTCTGAATTCTTCCTTTAAGCCCATAAGAAAAGTACTAGTCTCTTGTGATGATGGTAGATTTGGCTTATCTATATTCATCCATAGCTGTTTTTTTTATACAACCCTGTTCTTTGTATTTATTTACTCTCCAAAAAAGTTTTTGTAATGTTTGTCTTGATTTGAGTTGTTTGCAGAAGTCAAAACTCTCAAAAGTCAAAATCATGCCGTTGCCTGATTTGAAAGTCAAAAATTCCTTATGAATGCTATTGTTTGTAGTTGAAGCTAACCTAGTCACTTTGTGACCTTGAAGAACAATATTTGAAAAATTTCTCTGATTATCGATTTTTTTTTTCTCGTGTTTTTTTTTTTGTTCTTTGCTTCAAAGTGCCATTGCAGTATAATGGCTTTTAGTTGTGGCACTTAGAAGTTCACAAAGACGGTGTAAATTTCTGACTGAGGAAATATGCAATATAAAAGGCCAAAGACAGCTAATTCTCTTGACTGTCTTATTGAAAATACTGAGAAGTTCATTCAGTGTCTTTGACCTGCTCCTTTGAAAAACATGCTTGGATTTTAATTCCTGTTTCAGTGTCCCAGCATGCACAGTTAAGACGTTTCGCTGGGCTCTTATTTTTAGCCTATACTTATGTGAAAGGTATCTGATATGTCGATTGTATTTTTTCCTCGTTTTACCCATTGAAATCGAGCAATAAATGCTTGAAATAGTAATTTTAATTATTTTTACTAAAAATAGGGCGATATTTTGGGCTATAATAGCATTCGCTATTTTTTAGCTAGCAATTGCGTCGGTTTGGGCTATCTGTTCTGCCGTAGACCTGGCAACCATGATTGTCGAAAATAGAGTAAATATTGTCCTGATCTATTCTAGCTTAGTCAGATAACGGACCACAGGCTTGTTTTCATTCTATATAGAACCTCGTGTTGAGTTTCTATGCATCTAGTTCTTTTTTCTTCTTTATTTTAAAGCAAATTCTTCACCTTAAAATTTGCAATATAGTCAAGGTGAAAATAACTTACTATCGTAAAGATACGGAGACTTAAAAAAAAGACGAATTTATTGAAATAAAAGATGAAGATTGAGAAACAAAATTCCACAAAATAAAAAATACTTGCTGTCTCCTTAAACATATTCATAACCTTTGACCAACCATGGATGCGTGAGAATGTTCTTTGGGCTGGGTCGATAGTCTCTATTCAAATTCAAACACTGGAACACCAAATTCTGAGACAAAAAGGATATGTTTTTATCATTCATTTTCTTGACGATGATTTCTATAGGATTTTCCCGTTCATAGGGTACCATTCCGATAAGAAGTGACGCCAAAATTATCCCCAAAGACCAGGTAGTCGTCGGACCAATAAGGAAATTTTGAAGGTCTTTTTCAGGAGGAGGATTCACTGGGGCCCACTCCATATTTTCATTCGCCTTTTCTAATGATTCAGCTAGACCAAAATCAATAAGTATGACATTGTCATTTTCATCAACAAGTACATTGTCAGACTTCAAATCTCTATGAGTAATACCAGCTGTTTCTAATTTTGACACTGTTGATACTATCTGCCGAAAAAGATAGAGAACCTTGTTCTCCTTCAATGTTTGATTATTGAAAATATAATCTCCCAGTGTGACAGAATTCTGGTGGTACTCCGTTACAATCCAGCACTCTTGTTCTACTATATAGTAATCAGTAAGCTTTATGCATCCGTCAATATCTTTTACATTATTCAAAAAGAAAACTTCTTTGGGCAAAGTTCTACCGCTGTCTAGTTGGAGCATCTCAACACATACCAAGTTGATTTTTTTAACAGCTACAGGTTTCCAGTTTTCTCTTTGAAATCCCATAAAAACCTCTCCATAGGATCCCTTGCCAAGTCTCTTGTCAGTTAGGTAGTACTTTTTACGGAATTTCTCCAAATCTGTTGCTGGAACGTTGCATTTCGGTAAAACCTGATTAGAGGCTCTTACCCTTTTAGGTGCACGAAATAAAACTTTTCTCTGAACTTTTCTTAGATCCATCACTCTGTAATTATGATGAACACTTAGGTGTTTTCACTAAAAGCCAACTTTAACTATAGAGGTGACTTGATTGTATGCATCCTTTTTTATCAGTAAAAAACGTCATGGTAAATGACGTCACGTTGTTATTATATCACGGGTAATTCAACATAACATCATCTGAAGTTTCAGTATGACGTCATCCATGGTTATAACCTACCACATGAGTCGTCACTTTGAAATTAATATAACGATCTTTCAGGGAATTAGGTAATGACGTCATATCATAGATACGCCACTTTTCAAACAGATACGTGTGTCATGTCAAAAGATACGTGCGATTTATCATAGTATATGTGAAGATGCAGCTTTTATCGCAAATTAGATTTATTTCAACTTTATCTTTTGTTACTGGCAAAAGGCACTGGGTATAGGAATTTTATTTGAAATAAACCGTTAAACGTCTCTATGATACTTCAGAGACCCAATTAAGGCAAAAAAAGAGACGCATTATACCTCGCATGCAAAAAGTAATTTTCTTTGTAGCTCAAGATGGGGGACTGTAATTCTCATACATGGGGTTTTTGGCTGTGATGATTTTTATGGTGCAGTTTTTTTTTATTTCGATCTTAAACCATTTTAGAGCGGTATCAGGCTATTTTTCGAAATGACAATTTGTTTTGTAATGAACTATTACCATTCAGATTAAAGGAAATAACAGTGTCAGTGTCAACCTGTGCCAGTTTTAAATAATGGCTCATCCTCAATTGACAGTTTTTTTTTTTATTCAAAACGTGTTTTTAACGCATTTTTCGGTTACTACGGGTTTATTTTTTACTAGGTTGAATTTGAATCTGCAGCTATGAAAACTTTTAGGAATTTCAGCATTTTACGAGCTCTTATTTTTTATATAATTTTATAGCATCACCCCTCATTAGGTATTACCCTGACAGGTTTTTCAGCCGTAAGCTACTCTGCCACCCCCATTAGTTTTAATTTACTCTTCTTTTTTTATAGTGAACTTTGAAAAAGATTTGAAAAGATATCTTTTTCTGTCTTCTTAAATTCTGCAAATTGCCTTAATACTACTTCATAAATACTTATGTATCTCATTCTTAAAAGCGCATTGCTTCACCTTAATTCTTTCCTTCCTCTAAATCCCGTGATAGATTAATGAATAGCCTACTTTATATATCCTCATTATACTACATTTATATTTAATATTATATGTATAATATTAAATATTATCATTTAATATTATATACTAATATTATTATATTATATCTTGTTTATTATATCATATTTAATAGCGAGCCAAAAACGCTAATATTATGCAATGGGGATACGCTGCTGAAGCGGCGAAGAAAAGAGTAAAGTGAAGTAATACGCTTTTAGGAGCGAGATAATTTATGATTGTTCAAAAGCACTTTTCAGGATTTGTTTTAGTATTTGCTTCAAATGGCCCCGATCTTTCAGTATTGATATTTCTTCTTTATTCCCATGCAATGCCGTATCTAGGGGTGGGGAGGGGTTTTATTCCCCTACCCCCGTTATTTTGTCTTACTCTTAAAATAATAACAAAAATGCATACAAACATTTTTTTTTTTTTTTTTTAATTGTTGTACCCACCCCCCCCCCCCCCCCCCGAAAAAAATCGGGGTTGTGCTTCTGTTCTCTGAGCGTCCTTGAATATGGTTAAATATCATGGAAATCTGTAATTTTTTTTTTTTTAGTGACTTACATTATTCGCAGACTAGCAGGAGAGCTATCTATGCAGAATGAAAAACGAAACAACAAAGGCGTACTCTCTGGTTAGGACCGAAAACTTATTAAGCGTATCTGTGTAATGAGACATACATGTATATAGCTAAGTACGCAGTATAGGGTAAGTTCATTCAACAAACCGCAATTCAACAATAAATTTGAACAATAGGGGCAAATTCGGTACTTGTGCATTATATCTAACCCAGTTCTATAAACTGTACAAGGAAACCAGACATGGAAACCGGTCAAACGGGTATTTGCTATCTAAATTGATTGCAAAGCGTGATTTCTCATTGCGGTTACAATTTCTTAAACTGTTGTTTTTTGGGGTATAGGGGGGGGAGGAACCTAGGTTAGGTTACGTATTTACTATATGTTATGCATTAACCCTTCCCCGCCTAATGTGCAAATATATAGCCCAAATTTGTTTCTAAACTATTATTTTTTCATCCTATTTTTTTTTTATTAGCGTTCATCAAACTTGACTTCTTTCGTGTATAGCGGTGGGTTAGATATAATGCACCAGTACCACAAATTCCTCTATGGCTGCCTCTCTATTCATCAAGGCTGTATAGCCCGGAAAAAAGCAAAAAGCAAAAGAAGAAGAAGAAGGAAAATAAAAACACACTAAATTAAAAATAACGATCAGTCGCCCACCTCTGATTACTGCCAGAGCAAAGTGCTATGCGCAATTAGTAACACGAACACACAATTTGTCAACATTTCGGCCTAGAGACTTTCTCCAAATGTGGTTATAAGAAAAAAGAGCAGACTATTGAGAAATCTGAAATGTTATTGCAATTTTTCTGAAGGCAAGGCAATCAGGTTAACGTTGTTTGTATTTACTTGACTAGTTTTGGACCTGATAATTTGCGATTGGCCAAGATTTACGGACATTTAACTATTATGGTTCTAGGAAAATACCCCCCCCCCCCCAGAAAATACTCCCGTGGAAAATAATGCTTTCCAAATTTGAGAATTGTATTTGTGTTTTATTTTTTTAATTTCTGTACGGAGAAGAAATTTTGATCCTTGTGTATTATGCGCTACTCGCTAAAGTTTACGCTGTGTAAAATTCGAGAACACACCGATTTTTTGTTAGTTTCTTCGTTACTTTAGAAATAAATTTGTGCTATATATTTTTACATTAGGGGGGGGGGAGCATAGCGGGTCTGCATGCAAAATGTGCTCGGTATAATTATTCTGCATATTAGGTAGATAGACAAATAAGTGTATTTTAAAGCCAAATATACGGCCACGAACACAGTAAAAAAAACATAAATGAAAGGCATAAATAACATAAACTTTGATCAGCGATCAAAAAGTTCGTGGTAAGGAACTGTAAGTAAGGAGCGACCAGCTCAAGAGTAACCGAAACTCTAAAAAACGGAATTTTGATACCAGTAGATACATCAAAAGAATCGGATCTTTATGCTGATTTCAAATACATAAGTTTCAAGCTTAGTATTACCCATCAAAAGTTACGAGCCTGAAAAAATTTGCCTAATTTTCCAAAAAAGAGGGAAACACGCTCGAGTGATAGAATCTTAATGAAAATCACAAGATTCAGCATAACAAAAAATCTTACTGTCGATTTTTTAATCTGCTATCTGCCAAATTCTGGAATTTTGTATTGTTTGACAGAAGAAAGATCGCGGTTCCATGTTTATTTGTTGTTTTTTTAGCTCCACCCAAATCATAAAGAATTTTTTTTTTTTTTGGAAAACCTGCTAGGGTCAATCAGACATAAGTTAGAACTTATATTTTTCCTTATTATGGGTCAAAATCTATTGGCAGGCAGCCAAAAATGGGGCAACAAACATTTTTTCCATGGTTTTTCCTTATTCTGCCTTTTTTCCTTTGGTTCCTTATAATTATTATTTGAAAAAAAACTACGTTTTCTAAAGAGTTAAAGAGGCTGAGTTACAAGGTCGAACCTTAAAACATACAGGGATTAGGAGGCACAGTTGGGGGGCTGCCGCGCCCCAAACTCCCCGCTTTCGCAGCCTTTAAATAAAAAAAAGAAAGCTTTTTAAACTGAAAGTAAGGAGCGACATTAAATCTTAAAACGAACAGAAATTATTCCGTATATGAAAGAGGCTGTGCCCTCCTCAGCGCCTCGCTCTTTACGCTAAAGTTTGACTTTCTCACAACTCTTTTTTTTAAACAATAAAAACTAATCAAAAGAATCGGATCTTTATGCTGATTTCAAATACATAAGTTTCAAGTTTAGTATTACCCATCAAAAGTTACGAGCCTGAAAAAATTTGCCTAATTTTCCAAAAAAGAGGGAAACACGCTCGAGTGGTAGAATCTTAATGAAAATCGAACCACAAGATTAAGCGCAACAGAAAACCCTACTGTCGATGTTTCAAGCTCCTATCGGCAAAAATGTGGAATTTTGTATTTTTTGCCAGAAGAAAGATCACGGATGCGTGTTTATTTGTTTTTTTTTTTTTGCTCCAGCCAAATCATAAAGAAATTTTTTTTTGGAAAACCTGCTAGGGTCAATCAGACATAAGTTAGAACTTATATTTTTCCTTATTATGGGTCAAAATCTATTGGCAGGCAGCCAAAAATGGGGCAACAAACATTTTTTCCATGGTTTTTCCTTATTCTGCCTTTTTTCCTTTGGTTCCTTATAATTATTATTTGAAAAAAACTACGTTTTCTAAAGAGTTAAAGAGGCTGAGTTACAAGTTCGAACCTTAAAACGTACATTGATTAGGCACAGTTGGGGGCTGCGGCCCCCCAAACTCCCCGCTTTCGCAGCCTTTAAATAAAAAAAAAGTTTTTTAAACTTTTAGAAATTATTCCGTATATGAAAGGGGCTGTGCCCTCCTCAGCGCCTCGCTCTTTACGCTAAAGTTTGGCTTTCTCACAACTCTTTTTTTTAAACAATAAAAACTTTAGCGTAAAGAGCGAGGCGTTGAGGAGGGCACAGCCCCTTTCATATACGGCATAATTTTTGTCTGTTTTAAGATTTAATGTCGCTCCTTACTTTCATTTCAAAGAACTTTTTTTTTTAGTTAAAGGCTGCGCAAACGGGAGGCTTGGGGGGCGGCATCCCCCACACTGTGCCACCAAATCCCTGTACGTTATACGGTTCGACCGTGTAACTTAGCCTCTTTAACTCTTTAGAAAACGTAGTTTTTTTCAAATAATTTCTGCACGTTTTTGTACAGTTTATTACTTATTATTGCTTGACTAACTGTTAGCTGATTTGACAGCTTGTGGGCTTCTGGCCTGTAGGCGTGGCTAAGAATTTTTTTTTTTTTGAACTTTAAGTGGCTATATTTGGTTTTTGGAAAACAGGGAAGGAGTGATCGGATTGAGCTGAAATTTCGAGGATAAGCTCCCGGGCCCTAGGAAAGCTTAACCTCTTAATTTCATCGGACAACGTTAAAGGGGGGCTGTGGTCGGAGGGTCGAAACTTCCGGCCCACTTTTACCCATGAAGATAAAGTCGGAGGGGGGTGAAATTTTGCACGTTTTTTAGTTTGAGCTTGGGCTACAAAATGCGATTACCGCTGTCTCTCTGCGACCGCTAGGACCGGAAATCGCTTAAAATTGTGGTGGGTCGCCTCTTTATAGAGGCACAAGTGTGCCTCCTTGACTATATAGTTCCAAATTTCCAGGAAGGGCCAAGCCCCCCTGCCCCCTCTTCTTGCCGGCACCTATGGCCTCGTTAAGCCAAGAATGAGTAGAAATAAATTCAAATAACTTGCCAAGCGTAAAATTACCATAAATAAATGAATTGAACCCAAAACAAACAGAAATAACAATAAATAACCTATTCAAATTCAAAATAGCAACAATTAGCATGAGTAGGGTTGACAACCCCCACACCTCCTCAAGACCAGAAAATAGTTTGCAATTTACTGGAAACAAAATATATTTTAAATGTTTTCACTTTATTGACTTTAATAAATAAAGAAGTATGAAGACTATACTAATACTACTACTACTAACAACTCACTGCAACATCAAGCCACCTGAGGCCAACACAGCTACGCAAGCTCCTCCCCCACCCCAATCTATTCAAAGCCTCCCTTTTTACACCCGCCGACGAGGTTCTCATTTCCTTTGAATCTTTCTTTATGACGTCCTCCCACCCCAGACGGGGACGACCTGCTTTCCGTTTAGCCCTAGATGGTTGGCCGAAAAGAACAATCTTTGCCAATCTGTCATCCTTCATCCGTACAACGTGCCCTAACCACCGCAACCTTTCTTTCATTATAGCCCTAGACAGCGGTATTGAACCACATTTTTCGTATAGCCTATTGTTTGAAATACGGTCAGTCAGCAGGGTACCAAGAACAATCCTTAAGCAATTTCTCTGGAAAACATTTAGCAAATCTTCATCCGCTTTTCTGAGCGTCCATGCTTCAGAGCCATATTTGAACACTGTCATCACTGTAGTTTCTAATATTCTAATCTTGGTTTGCAGACTTATCTTCCAATTCTTCCAAACTTTTTTAACTGTGAAAAAACACCCTGAGCCTTGACTTTTCTATTTTTAACATCTTCACTGCTCCCACCATCTTTACTAATAATACTACTAAGGTAAGTGAAGCTGCCCACCTGATCAATCTTTTCATTACCCAACGTCACCTTTTCCTCTTCAATTATCCCTAGCCTTAGTGACTTAGTCTTCCTAACATTAATTTTCAAACCAATTATAGAACCCTACGTCATTCATTTTGCTCACACTTTCATCTAGGATGCTTAAAGCATCAGCATAATCCAAGTGCAGGAGACTTTTTCCTCCCCATTTGATTCCGTGGTCTCCCATTGCCTTTCCTGTGCTCCTTAAAACAAAGTCCATCAAAATAATCCATACAAAGGGGGATAGAACACAACCCTGCTTAATTCGATTTAATACAAAACCAGCTGCTAACCTCATTTCCTACCTTAACCGCAGCAGTGTTATTCTCATACATGGCACTAATCACTTTAATGTATTTGTCTGGTATACCATACAAGAATAAAACCTTTACTAAATCTCTTCTATTAACAGAATTGAACGTTTGCTCATAATCTATAAAACTGAGGACCAAAGGTGTTTGACAAATCAGGCACTTCTCAATTATTAACCTAAGAGTGAAAATTTGGTCGACACATCCTCTAATTTTTCTAAAACTGCATTGCTCTTCTCTTAATTAAATAAAAAAAACAAGTTTTTTAAACTGAAAGTAAGGAGCGACATTAAAACTTAAAACGAACAGAAATTATTCCGTATATGAAAGGGGCTGTCCCTTCCTCAGCACCTCGCTCTTTACACTAAAGTTTTTTATTGTTTTAAAAAATAAATTTGTGAGACAGAGTTAAACTTTAGCGTAAAGAGCGAGGCGTTGAGGTAGGGACAGCCCCTTTCATATACGGAATAATTTCAGTTCGTTTTAAGTTTTAATGTCACTCCTTACTTTCAGTTTAAAAAACTTGTTTTTTATTTAATTTCTGATCATTTTTTAGTTAATGAAGCTTTTATTTTGGCTCACCGTCATTGAATAAGTAAACAAAGTTTGCATAAAATTTTACTTTGCTTTTGCTAAATGGCTGTCTCTAAATTTGGTTCTGACGTAATTTACAAATTAACTTACGTAACCCTAGTCAGTATCTTGCTCTATAAGCTAAAGTTCAAATTTTTTTCCAATTCTTTAAAAATGACCCCTTAACCACAAAGGTCATTAATTAGAATAAATAGCTCTTATGAGAGTACTAAAAAATCTTTGGCTTAAAGAGCGAGGCATTGACTAAAAGGTGAACCCAATCATATAGCTAGTATTTTTTTGTTCGTTTTAAGTTTTAATGTTGCTCCTTATTTTCAGTTGAAAAACTGGTTTTTTATATTTAATTTCTTATTTTTTTTTAAATGACGATGAGAAATCCGGAGCCCCCTTCATAGCAATGTCCCTTCCCCCATGAAAACTTCCTTCACGAAAAAGATCTTCCCATATAACCCCCCCCCCCCCCCCCTACCAGAAAAAAATCCCCCTGAAACGTCTGTATACTTCCCAATAACCAATACTACATGTTAACATCGGGTAAATGTTCATAACTTTCAGCCCTCCCCCTGGGGGCTTCGAGAGATTAAGTCATCCTAAAAGACATATTTATAATATTTTCGACCATGCTGAACAAAATGGCTATCTCAAAATTTTGATCGGGTGACTTTGGGAAAAAAATGAACGTGGGAGGGGGCCTAGTTGCCCTCCAGGATCACTGGGTCCATACGATCACCCCAAAAAAAAAAAAAAAAAAAAAAAAAAAAAAAAAAAAAAAAACACGCATCCGTGATCTTTCTTCTGGCAAAAAATGGCAAATTCCACACCTTTGTAGATAGGAGCTTGAAACCTCTACAGTAGTGTTCTCTGATACGCTGAATATGATGGTGTGATATTCATTAAGATTCTATAACGTTTAGGGGGTTTTCCCTCTTTTTCGAAAATCAGCCAAATTTTCTCAGGTACGTAACTTTTGATAGGTAGGACTAAACTTGATGAAAGTTATATATTTGAATTCAGCATTGAAAGCTGATTCTTTTGATGTATCTATTGTATCAAAAACCCGTTTTCTAGAGTTTCGGTTACCATTGAGCCGGGTCGCTCCTTACTTACACTTCGTTACCACGAACTGTTTGATTAAATAAAAAAAACAAGTTTTTTTTAACTGAAAGCAAGGAACAACGTTAAAAGTTAAAACGAACAGAAATTATTCCGTATATGAAGGGGGCTGTCCCCTCTTCAACTCCTCACTCTTTACGCTAAAGTTTTTTATTGTTAAAAAAATGAAGTTGTGATAAAGTCAAACTTTATCTTAAAGAGCGAGGCGTTAAGGAGGGGACAGCCCCTTTCATATACGGAATAATTTATGTTCGTTTTAAGTTTTAACGTCGCTCCTTACTTTCAGTTAAAAAAACTTTTTTTTTTAATTTTTGAACGTTTTTTAATTAATGTAGGTTTTGATTTTGGCTCACCGTACATGAATAATTAAAAAAAAATTGCATATTAATTTTACTTTTATTTGGTTAAATGGCTTTCTCGAAACTTGTTTAACTTTATTTACGAACGTTTTTATTAGCAATAAATATACATAACTTACGAATTAACTTACGTAACGAACTTAAATATTCATATATTTTTAAGTGGAAACTGGAAAGTTCAGGGTATCAGTTATAGTAGTATACGCCCCCATAGAACCGACTGACGGAGATGGATGACACCCCCCTCACCGCCCTCAGGACAAAGGTTTTAAGTTATGCCCTAGGGGTATATCAAGTTTTTATAGAACGAGTTGTCGTAGAAACTTCAAAAAGGGCTCATTCGATTAGAAATTGAAACGGCTTGTGCCCTTTTTAATAGTCGAAACTAATTGCATTTTACTGAAAAAATACAAATGAATGTGCATATTCAGTTTAATATACATATACTGATATTTAGTAATCAAAATGTTAATATTATTTGATTTATTAAAGTTATAAAAGTAAAAACATTTTTATTTTTGTCAGTAAAGTGCAAATTAGAATTTGCAAGTGCAAATACTGGCCTTGGGAAGGCATTGGGGTTTTGAGCCCAACTTATTTTAATTTCTGCTCATTTTGAGTTTGACTCGGTTATTTAATATAATTTCTGTTCGTTTTGGGTTTCATTTATTTATCGATACTGATTTATGGTAGGTTCACGCTTGGTAGATTATTTGATTTGATTTTTGCTCATTTTTGTTTAATGGAGCTCTTTACTTTTCTTTGAAAAACTTATTTTGTGGAAAAAAGTTTTTTTAAATTAATTACTTTAAAAAGTAGAGTTGTGACACAGAGTCAAACTTTAGCGTAAAGAGTTGAGGAGGGGACAGCCTTTTTCATATACAGAATAATTTTTGTTCCTTTTTAGTATTAATAACTTTCATTATTTTCACTCCTTACTTTTATTAATTTTTTTATTTAATTTCTGAACGTTTTCATTTAAAGCAGGCTCGAATTCGGCTCACCATTCATGAAAAATTAAAATGAAATTTGCATAGTAATTTTGGGAGTTTCCTCCGTGTAAAATTTCCTCTTGAAGCGAGGTATTGAAGAGGAGGTAATCCCCCTCATCTACGTAATAATTTCTGTTCGTTTTAAGTTTTGTTGTTGATCCTCACTTTCAGTTGAAAAAAGTTTTTTTCTGATGTTTTTACATAATGCCGGGGAATCTGGCCCCTCCCTCCTCCATAGAAAATTCCTTCCCCTCATGGTAAATTACTCCATTTAAAGTTCTTTGAGTGAAAAAGACTTTTGTTTCTGATTGTTTTTAAAATCGTGCCAAAAATCCCCCCTTCCTCTAGTGGAAAGGTGCTCCCGGAAAAAATTTCATCTGGAAAATTTATCCTGTAGAAAACTCCCCCAGGGATAATTTCTCCCGTGGAAAATCCCCCACCTACGGAAAGATACTCTAGTCTTCAACCCGGTAAATATTTCCCCTGGACAATTCCTCTTAATATCTTCATATGTAAATTTGAGTCCGCAAAGAGAAATTAAGACAAATAAAATTAATTTCGCATAGGAATCCTGGCAAATCCCCACGTTTAAAATTTTTCTTGGAATGTTCGTCCCATCTCCCTCCGGGAACCTCCCTCCCCGTGGAAAATTGTCCACGTAGAAAATTTCCTTTGCAAAAAATTCGGTACTTGTTATTATATAAAACACACTCGAGAAGTGAAGTTTGGTGAATGCTAATGAAATAAAACAAAATTATAATGAGAATATAATAGTTTAGAAACAAATTTGGGCTCTATATTTGCACATTAGGGGGGGGAGGGGGTAAATCATAGCATATATTAAGTACGCAACCTAAACTACCTATTTTAACCTAAACAAACCTATTTAGCCTAATGAAAAAAAAAACGGTAATATGGTTAAGAAAATGAAACTTTCAGGGATGGGTCTACAGGCTAAAGTATGTCCCGGGAAGGTATTTTAAAGTACCTATCTCCACTCCTTCTCCTCTAGAGGGTAATAAACATTTCAGTTAGTATAGGCTAGAGTTTGTTCTTCATTATAAATTTTGATCTGACTCTATTTTTAGGAGTTGTGGGTTTTATATTTCTTAGAATTGGACGTGATCGGGTCTTACTAGGCTTCTAGCTACTGCTGCAACCCGGATATACAGCAATTTCCTTTAAAATGTGCCATTAAACAGCCCTCTATCATGATGATGATTATGACGTCATTCATCAATCTTGAGCATGAAAATGCAATTTTTTCGTTACAAAAATGATTTTCTATTAGAAATAACTTGTTTTAATTACAAAAGGTCTTAACGCCATCAGTTACTTTTAAAATGAACCATTGAACAACTCTCTACGATGTTCCAGTGCCAAGCTATCTGTGGTAAAAAAAAAGAAAAAAAAGATGCCTTTTATGCAGAATATCGTAGTAGCTGCCACTTTTCTTGAATTTGAAGCCAATATATTTCCCTTGTTATTCAAGCCAAGGGACGGCAAGTTTCATATATAGGTTATCGGACAAGGCGGTTCTAATGGTGTACCTTTTGTTTTGATCTGACTCTTTTTTTTAGGAGTTATGGGCTTTCATATTTCTTAGTATTGGACATGATCGTCTCTTACTAGGTTACTAGCTATCGCTGCAACCCTGATAGGTTTCTAGTTACTGCTGCAACCCGGATTATAGTCATCGATCTTCATAGTCTTCGCAATTGGCTCCTTGCACTTTGGTTCAGTATTGCCTTTGGCCCATCCCTCTTGGATAACTATTGGTTAATTCTGGACGTCTTCCGTAGAGCTCATCTCTTAGCTAACTATTTGGCCAAAATTGGGAGTTTGCTGCAGAAAATGGCACATTGCTGTGGTGCAATCAATTTAGTGTGACTTAGAAAAGGCCATAGACGTTCAAATTACCGAATAAAGAAGCCTCCTCGGGATTATCTGCGACCTCTGATTGACCACCCATGGCAAAAAAGAGGATACAAAAGTTATTATATGTGACTGTGATGGCACAACCTGATTTGCCAAAATACAACTTGGTTTTCAAGATGGGGAACTTTAATAGGCGAAAACATTACAGTAAACTGTACATATTTCTACTTTTTCTACTCGTTCGGCTTGTTGGCCTTTCTCAAGTAATAAAAGTTGCATAATTTGCTTGCAACGTTTGAACTTGGTTATTTTCTTTAACTTGGTTTATTGTATTTTCCGTTTGATTTAAGTTTTTCCTGAATGTTGATTGTAATTTTTTGGTTTTGTTTTAAGAGCAATTTTTGATTTACTGTAATTTTTAATCGTTTTAGGTTTGACTTATTATTAGAACATTAAATCGTTTTATTGAACATTGAATCATGGTTGCGACTTCTGCCGCAACCTGATAAAGAACAAATTTCTTGCCCATAGTAACCGAAAATTGAAAAACTTATTTTGAAGAAAACTTCAAAGAATTGCCATTTGAAGCTGATTCAGCAATGTTAACCATCGTTTCGATTGATCTTAAAAGTAAAAGTTTATTTCGAAAACAAATTTATGGAATTTCGAAAAATCGCCTGAAACCGCACGATAATTATGTCGGTTGAAATGAAAGGCTCATCTGTGAAGTCACCATAGCCGAAATCCTTATTTCGAAGAACTACCGTCCTCCATCTTGGGAAACAAGGAAAAACGCTTTTTCGCATCAGAAGCAGTGATGTTTGTTTGTTTTTTCGTCGCCACTTGTGGGGCATTGAAATATCATAAAGAGATATTTAAGGGTTCATTTTGAAGCTAATTTTGTGTATAAGTGCTTTTGTTAGTAATAAACGACAATATTAAAATAAAATGCATTTTTTTATATAAATAAGAATACTAAAGTCATTGGTCTCTTAAATTCAATCCTATGTTTTACTCGAAATGTTGTTTCTTTATAGGCTGTATACCTTATTGATAAAAAAAAAAGCTACACTGATGCCCTATTCATAAATGCTTGTTGACAAGTTCTGTCAAAACATCGAAATGTATTTAATCAAGTCTATAACAACGGATTCTGCCTGGACCTGTGACTGTATGGCAGATTTTCTGGAACTTTTATAGGTGCGAGTAAATGTCTCCTTATCATACTTAATTATTGGCCCTTCTAGCAAAGTTTAACTAACAATAAACTACAACTTACAACAAAATTGACAATACAGTAAATATCTACTGTTCAATCTACAGTTTGCGTTAGATCTTTCACTTGGTTTTTGAAAGGAGGGGGAAAGGGATCCTCGGGCTAGTCTAAGAGTTAATTGTATTTAAAACTGCTAGTTTTCATATTAGCCCACCCCCCGCTCTCAGTAAATCCACTGATACCAGCAATATTAAAATTCTCAATCATGCATTACGGTGTGATTTGAAGAAAGTTGTGAATCTGAAGGGGGATCGAGAAGCCACACTTTCAATGTGACCTGAAAACAATGTGACGCATCCAATGCGTTTCTAAAAATGAACCTTCGATTCAATAATTCTGTTCGTGACATATATATTTATTTACAGGTTCTGTCGGAATTTCGAAACTTATCTAATTTACTGGAATCGAGTAAGTCTCCAACGACAGATTCTGCAATGGCCTGTGATTATACTGCAGATTTTCTTGAACTTCTAGAGCAACAAGTAAATGTCTGTTTATTACGCTTAATTCTTGACACTTTCAGTACAGTCAATGATCCTATTGAAAATGCTCTGAAAGGTGAGAAAGTTTTGCTAACCTTGACTGAGCATAAACTACACCTTGCCGCAAAATTGACAATACAAGCTACATCTAGTGTTGAATCTATAGTTCGTATCAGGTCTTTCACTTGGTTTTTGCTGCACGTTGTTGGAGATCTTCAACGGCTTTTTGAAGATAGTAGAAGAGATGAACAAAAAATTGTGTGTCTTTTGAGACTTTGGAAAAGTGAGATAGCAAAGCTCGTCAAAGAAATTGAGGCATTAGTAGACCCTTGTGCTTTCGCTCAAGTTGTTGAAAGGACATTGAGGAAAAGAGGAGAGAATATTAAGGCAGTTGTAGCGGGAAAGAAGACTGGTAGTTTGAAAATAGAAAGCAGGTCAATTATTTCTGAGATGTCCTATTTTTTGAAATTTTTGACGAGGGAAGGAATAGTTGATGCTGCTAGTTTGGAACAACTACCTGCTGCGGATGTGAATATTGGTAAGCGTTTGTTTTTCAAAGTTTATCGCATCGTATCATGGGTGTGAACATTAATAAGTTTCAACTTAATTAATAAGCATTTTTGAAATTTTTAACGAGGAGGAATAGTCAATTCAACTTCCTGCTATTAAGCTCAATACTGGCAAGCTTGTGTTTTTTGACGTTTGTTGCATTCTGCCAGGGATTTGAATAGCTTTTGTATTTGATTCTGGATTATTTTAAATTTTTTGACGAGGGAAGTTATAGTTGATTTGGTACTTTGAAGATGAAACAAGAGCCAAGATAATAAAGGGGGAGGAAATCCGATTATGGATATGAATATTTTCATTTGTGTTTCTTGAATTATCTTTGTGGAGTGTTTTACAGGAGAAGGATTGTTTGTTGTTGTTACTTTTGGAGGGCTTCCTGTTATAGTCCAGTAAATGTATGGAAAAAATCGATCATTTGGGACCAAATTGCAATATAAATGATTTTTATACCGTTTTGTAGAGGAAAAAATTCTGTACGATATACCAAAAGTCCCCGAGAATCCCTTTCGCGGAACAAGGTGAAAAGCGGGGAAAAAGTGGAAAATCCAGGGGAAAACTCGAAAATCGACGGCCAGTAGTTTTTGATGCTGATAATGGCATTCCTTATGCTCTTGGGTCCAAAAAGATCGAATATGCGTTTTTTTTTATTGATGTGTAATAAGTCGTTCCCATGCTTCCCCACTTAAAGGGGGAAAAGAGGGGGTTAATAAAGATCTTGCACAGCAGTCTACAAGACTTGTTTTCTGGGGTTTCTCAGTACAAGAAGAACGGATGCATTACTTTGATTGCTCTGTCATTAGCCTTTCCCCCCGTTTTCAAGTTACTAGGGGAAAAAAGGGGGAAATCAAGATATCCTCTGAAAGGAAAAGATAGTCAGACGGCTCTACAGAATTTGGAGATGAGACAAAGGTCTAGCAACTCGGTTTTAAAACCCTTTAACTCCTTTTTGACGAGAGTTTAATATCCCATTCTTTCGTGCTTTCTTTTGCTGTTTGCTGGAGATTCACTACCTACTGGTAGGTTCAATCGGTCCAGCAATAATGCAGGCTTGCCGTCCCTGATCTTTGCTTGCTCCTTTACAAATATACTTTGGAATCCAGCTACACCAGCAATCTGGTTCACGTTTTCTCATCTTTCTTGGAGCGACCGGGCACTTGATGACGGAAACAGGAAAAAAAGAATTGCTCGGATGCCTATATGCCGGTAACACCATTATGCATATCCTTAGTGGTAAGGCTGTTTCTAGAGCCATGAGAGCGCACGAGCTTATAGATTCAGCATTGCATATTTATTCTCACTTGCGAGTCGTATTATTCCAACTGCACCGATGACATACGTACGAGTCATCAAGACTTTGCAGAAGCTATGGCAATATTTATGGCTGTACTGAATGAGGAAGTAGCCTTTGAAGACGCATCCAACGCAGACGTAGTGCGTTGAATTCAAACACGAAAAATAGAGTTTCAAGACACGCTGCAGAACAACAGGACTGCAGAATATGGCTTCAGTATTTAAAGGCTTTAAAGGCTTTAGTAGCATTTTTACGCAGTCCTGTCCATACGACAACTGCACTCAATTGCGCAATATATCGAATGATATGACAGCAGCAAGAGATGTCAACACGGATGCATCAAAGGTGATAGGAAAAGAAATTCTGAAGTCAATGGATGACGCCGATGCCGATCGCTACATCTTCAAGCGCAAAAGCAAACCGATTACGATGGCCTATTAAGGCAATATTTCCGAAGCTGACGATAAGAACATAAAAATTTGCGCAAGTCTTCTGTTCCTACGCCTTGCAGCAGCGGCAACTAAAGCCGGAGGGGAGATGGAAGAAACTCTCAGATTTGAACTCTCAAGCTACCCTACTGCCCTTTTTGTATCGTCAAGCCTGCCGCCACAGCCAGGTAAAGCGGAGCTAGTGAAAACCATTTGTAAATTAACAAAGGCAGAACCTGTGAACGTCCTATCAAAAGAGCCAAAAAAATACGTGATCGATGGTGGGTGGCTGCTTCAGCATATTATAGGCAGCGCGATCGCGCTGCCTAAGAAAAGAACGATGTTGGTACCCTATATTATTATTTTTTTTTTCCATACCAGGGCACATCGTATCGAAGGAGTTGTCGTGAAACTTCGAAAAGGGCTCATTCGATTGGAAATTAAATTGGCTAGTGCCCTTTTTAATAGTCAAAAGTGACTGGATGGCTACTAACACCCCTTCCACGCCCACCATTTCCCACAGCACATCCAATCAAAATTTTGAGATAGCCATTTTGTTCAGTGTAGTTAATTTCCAGATAGAAAATATGTTTTTGAGGAGGACACTCCCCCACAACCTTCAGGGCAAGGGTTTTAAGAATGCATTGGGGGCATAGAAGAACGATGTTGGTACAATGTATTATTTATTTATTTTTTTAGACTAGGGCACTTTGTATCGAAGAAGTTGTCGTAGAAACTTCGAAAAGGGCTCATTCAATTGGAAATTGGAGTGGCTTGTGCCCTTTTTAATAGTTGAAAGTGATTGGAAGGCAACTAAACCCCTTCCACGCTCACCATTTCCCGAAACACATCCAATTAAAATTTTGAGAGACATTTTGTTCAGCGTAGTTGATTTCCATCGTTCGTAATTCGTAGTTGAAAAATACAAATGAATGTGCCTTGTCAGTTGGATATACATATACTGATATTTAGTAATCAAAAATGTTAATATTATTTGATTTATTAAATTTAAGTGCAAATTATGTTCTTGCCTTGGGAAGGTATATGGGTTTTTAGTGCAACTTATGTTAATTTCTGCTCGTTTTGAGTTTGACTCGGTTATTTATTGTAGTTTCTGTTCGTTTTGGGTTATATTTATTTATCGATGCTGATTTGTGGTAGTTTTTTGCTTAGTAGATTATTTTATTTTATTTTTGCTCATTTTTTGTTTAATGGAGGTCTTTACGTTTCTTTGAAAAACTTATTTTGTGGAAAGATGTCACCTAGGTTAGACGAACGAAAGGTACCCAGTGTTCGACCGTCGATTTCACACTGAGTATGAAGCTGCAAAGGAAGAAGGAGGACTTCTTGCGGAATCCCAAAAATAAGCAGAACATTATTCGATCTATTGGTAAGAAGGTTGTCCAAGCCGGCCTCACTTTCCTTCATGCAGAGAGATATGGGGGCGTTCTGATTGCATGTACATGTGTTAATGCGGCCAAAGAAAAGGTAACCGCAGTAGTCGGGAACGACACAAATTGATTGATCCTTCTCCTCCATCACCTGCCTCCCGAAGCCAGGGGTCTTCGAAACCAGTACCAAGTCAAGAGTGCGGTCAATTAAATACTGGCACATCAACTTTATCAAAAGATCGCTGGGACAGGTTTGTCACTCTATTCTTGTTGGCCGCGCTTTTCTTGGTTGCGACTCAACGTCCCGTTTGTTTGAGATAGGAAAGCAGGCTGTCCTGCCATTCCTGAAAAGCCATGAAGAATTTAGGAATAACTGTGAAGTATTCCTTAATTCGCGCTCTACGAAGGAGGAAGTCCAGCCAGACGGTGAAAGTATTTTGATGTTTCTACAAGGCTAAGAAAGGGGAGGGTCTCAGCAAAGCTAGGTTCAGGGTTTTTCTTGATAAACTGAACAGCTCAAAGACATCAACTTTTGTGAACCCAGAGAGACTCCCACCAACTCCATCGGCTGTGAAATTTCATTCTTATAGTCTTCTATCAGGTAATGGAATGGCGTAATACCGCGTCAGAACTCGACCCGAAAGACTGGGGTTGGCGATTACGCGACGGGCGCCTCACTCCAATCATGACAGACGTCGGACCTACTCCGCCTCATCTGCTAAATGTGATTCGTTGCAGCGGCAAGCGTTCCAACTGTGACAGTTCACGCTGTAGTTGCCAAAAATGGATTACCTTGCACACTTGCTTGCAAAGACTGCCAAGGGATTGCGTGTTCCAATAAAGATGTTTTTGTTGATAACGATGAAGAAGACGATGTTTAGTACAAATCCTTGATCTTATCCTTTTAAGTTCAATAAAAATTGTAACTATCTTTTGTTGTGATTACCGAAGCTATCTGATTTTTTTCATTTTTTAACATTTAATTTTGTCTTATGTTTCTATTATATAGTGGAAGTAAATCTGCCCATTTACTCTGAAGGCCCGATGCATTGTCTCCCCTACGGTGAAAACACTGCAGAAGAGCAAGATACGAATCTAATACCATATTTTTTGAAATCATCGAGACAAAAAACCTTGGGGGAAACATTTTGACCAGCCATATCGCACAACTCTCGAGGATATAGTTTCCCCCTCCCCCGCTAAATGGGGAAATCGAACCAAGTCCAGCGATAAAACAGCATAACTTTTTTTTCGATTTCTCCGTACAGAAAAAGAGCAGACGTGAAATTCGAGCGCACAATAAATCTGCCCCTGAATTTTTCCAATTTTCCCCCATTCCCCCTGTTTCTTACCCTGTTCCCCCAAGGGGTTTTTTAGGGACTTTTGATACGTTGTACATAATTTTTTTTCTCTACAAAACGGTGTAAACATCTTTTATATTGCAATTTTGTCCCAGAGTTTCGTACATTTACTGGACTATTAAGGGTTTAAGTATTAGTTAGTTTTTGTTTGCCCACTTCTTAAATATTTATTCACTTTCTTTACTAAGTTATGTTCACAGATGGCACTTAAAGGGAGAGGGGGCAAGCCAACCGATTGTCAAATGGACGGCTCAAAAGATCCGATCAAAGTGACCAATTAGTCATTGAGATCCATTTTGTTGTTCCTTCCCCCAACTATGTTACCTGCATTGCCTCTTATTTTGCCTAAATGTTTTTTTAAGTCTAATATAAACAACAAAGCACATAAAGTACAGTTGGTATGCTTATGTGGTTCATAATTGAGGGGACGATGATGCCTTGAAACCAAGGCGTAAGTCACTATTAGATGACTTCCAATAACGGTCATTTTCAACGAAATAGTACTTTTTAGCTTAGCCCCCAACGATGTACACACTCCTCCCCTCTTTCCCTGCTAGTATTTAGCCAATCAGAAAAAAGCCTCTGTAAAATTTTAACCTAGTGGGTCGCGATTTTATCGCAATAATAGAATAAACATAACATCTAGAAAAACTGTAATCTCAATAAGTAAGTGTAGCCCCTCCTTCTACCGACTATAAATACTATAGATTAACTATTGGTGATATAACAGTCGGTAAAAAAATAAAATCAACCAGATTTTGAGAAAATCCTCTGCATTCTTCAAAATAATTGAAAATGCCTAACAAAATTAGTTCTATATAAATTTCAAACAAAAGTTTTATGTTAAAAGACACATCAAACCACACAGCTTTACTGTGCTTTTCCCTAAATTAGCCCGAATCCCACCCTGAAACTCAACAAAATCGCCATCCGCAGATGACATGAGCGTGGACGAGGAGGAGTTGCTGAAAAGTGACTGCGAATCCTTGTCGGCAATCATGGGCCTCCAGAGCCAGAAATGGAGGAGGGTCCGAAGAATTCTGAGGCTACAACAAATGCGGATGACTTAAGTTGCCGCTCTCACCCTGAACAGGACAATCCTGAATCGAGGGCAAACCTTATTAAAATTCAGAGGGATGAGAGCTGGGAGAAGCCCTGGCGCAGAAAGAAACCCAGCCGGAAGGAGAGAAGGGAACCCGGAGGGCTATAGACATCTCCCGACACCAGGACGCCTGACGGGAGTGGGCCTGGAGTGGAGCTTGGACATGCGTCCCTGATCGGTAACCTGATTCGACCGCAGGGTAGAAAGAGAAATAGGGCTAACCTCTCTTAGAATATGACCCCGGAGGGTGCTCCAGTAAAACGGCACCCCAAGGTAGAGAGGAAAAGGAAAGAGGCTCCTGGGGCACCAAAAGAAAAGAGGAGTTTTGTGGAAGTAGCCAGATGTACACTCGTAAGAATCAGCAGGGGTGACTGGCAACTCCTCAAAGAAAATGATTTCATCCTATTGAGTCCAAAATTATGGAGGGTAATTATTCGGTCCTGATATCGCCTCCGTGACATTGGAGGCTATAATAAAAGTGAGATGCCAAGATCAGAGGACGGCATCATGTATTAGGAAGGTTGTGAAATGAGGGGACACACCGTCCTCAAACCCCTTTGCGAGAAGCCAATGGAGTCTATCCCAGCAACGGACAAACTGGGCCCGTCTGTCTCCAACTAATTTTAAATGACGCCATCATATGAGCCGTGGAGGCTATTTTGCTGGCAGATAAATCTGCACCACTGCCAAGCTGCTTCTTAATATCTTGGGAGGGAGCTGGTAAAAATACAGACATTTTTAGCGATGGTCCAGGGGCCATGGGTCGGCGGAGGAAGGATCATGGGGAAGGTCAGAGAAGCTGAACTTCATTTACATAATCAAGTGAGTACCGCTCCTAGAGTGTGTATTTATCATTCCAAAAATTCGGATACCTTGAAGTTGTCTAAATATTTTTCTAATGATGTAATAGCAGTTATGGTGAAAAATCTGATTTGCCGTGGACATACGGTATTTCGTTTAATTTACATACCACATGATGAGAAACCACTACCAAAGAAAGTAATGAAACTGGTGGAATACCGTAAAGATGAGAAGATCCTCTAATTCTTTCATGCGATGCAAATGTGCATCACACCCTATGGGGAAGCACCTACACAAATGGAAGGGGACTTGAGCTTCTAGATTACCTGGTAGGGGAAGGCCTTGCTTGGTACAACCGGGACTCGAGCCCTACTTTCATAACAAGAGGAAGAAGAAAGGTTTTGGATCTTTCAATAATCTCTTCAGAACATGAGAGACTGGTAAAGGAATGACATGTGAGCGATCTTCCGTCATTCTTTGACCATCGAATAATAAAATTCAAAATAAATATATTCCAACGACAAAGGAAACCTCATAGAGTTATAAGAAAAACGAATTGGCACACCTATAATCATGTGTTAGTTGACAAACTTGCCAATTTTCCTCCCAACCCTGGAATGACTTATGAGGATCTAGACCAGGAGGTAGAAATACGTACTGAAAGTGTGAACACTGTATATAAACAGGCAACTCCTTAGAAACTTGTCAAGGAGGGAGACCTTGCTAATAACTGATGGACTTCGGAATTAACTCAAAGAAGAAAACTGACCCGAAGGCTGCTAAGAACTGTGTCCAAACGAAAAATCCCGAAGATTGGGATGCTTACTCGGAAGGGTTAAAACTCCTGAAAAAGGAGATGAGGAGAGTAAAGAGAACCTCATCGAGGACTTTGTTTAAAAGTATAGAGTCAGATGAAGCCAGTATTAGCCTTCTAAAAACTATAAAGAAAGACCACCGGGCACACCTGGGAAGTCTAACAAGAGTAGATGGCACTCTCACAGCGGACCAGAAAGAAACCCTGAACCGCATGATTGAAAAACATGTTAACGACCCTGAAGAAAATAGTCCTATGCCAGTTTGTTTTATAAACCCAAATATGGAGAAGGAGCTGGCGTCCCGAATTGTAAGGAAGTTTTGGGTCAGAAAAGCTATGGAAGGTTTTTAACCTTGTAAAGCCCGTTGAGCATAAGGTTCCAGAAAGGATGGGAGAAGTACAGACCTATTATATTGGTATTGCGAAGAGAAACCTTGCTTTAGACTATGTCCCCGTGCATGGCTCAAGACCAGAGGCGTTTTATACCTAAACCGGGAAAGAGGATTACTCAAATCCCAGGTCCTATAAAATGATAACGCTAACCTCCTTTCAATTGAAAGTGATAGAACGATTAATTCATTGGTTTCTGATAAGTAATCCAGAAACAAAGAACATGATATCTGATAAACAAAATGAATCTGAGATAGGAAGCTCTATGAATGCATAAAAAAGTATCTATGAAGGGAATAAAAAAGTCGAAGATTTCTCATAAAGAATGTCCGCAGGGGGGGGGGGGGGCTGCAAAGGACCCAAAAAGTTTAAAACTTGTAATTAACATTTTATATAAATTAAAAAAAAATCAATAAAATTATAGACCGGCATGTGTGGACGATTTACTATCCTTACTGAGAGGAAAACGTATAATGACACAGCTTGAGTGTGAACAACACATGCTGAACAAAATTCAAATATGGTCATAGAATCCTAAACTACGTTTAGCCCCTGAAAAGAATGAATTTGTAGTATTCACAAAAAAAGTAAATGGAAGATTCCCTCTGTTCTAAAAATATATAATCACCCATTATTCTTGAAAAAAAAAACAAGCGAAATGCCTAGGAGTAGTTTCTGATCAACAACTGAGCTTGAAAGCTCATAGTGCGGAAAGCCACATTTTCCCTAATTCAATGTCAACGATTTGCGGGAAAAAACTGTGGCTTGGCTCATACTGAGATCATATATTTATATAAGACAGTAATTAGGCCGAATCTGTCATATGGGATTGTGGTTTGGGTTAGTTGAACTTGAATTGCGTGCCATGTAACCCCCTCAATAAGGGTACAAAGTCTAGCACGCCTAATGATTATATAAGCATATCATGGAACCACTGCGGCATCCATGGAGCTTATATTGGGATTTCAACCCATAAAATTTTTTCTTGAGGAAGAAGCAGTAAAAAGTGCTGTTAGACTGCATATAAATGAGCAATGGATCCAAAGACAGCAGATACAAAATTGGAAAGTTAAGGCCATGTTGACATCTGTAGCTCATTGCTTTAGTGCAGGGAGCTGCGGATACCTAAGGATAATATTATCCCAAGAGTAAAACCGGACAGACAGTTCCAGATTGTCATGAAGGATAGAAAAGAAATGGATCAGGAGATAAAGCTGCTCACCAAAGTAACGCGATAACCTATTATACTGATGGTTAGCAGATTCATGGACAATCGGGGGCTAGAGTAGTAATTAACCAGAATAGTCCTGATGTGGAAAAAGAGGTAATTAGTTATCACCTGAGAAATTTTGCTACAGTTTTTCAGGCTGAAATGTTTGGGTTAGAACGAGTGGCTGGAAGGCTGTCACAAATGGTAAGTCCGGGAAAGGATTTACGTATCTTAACTAACAATCAAGTATGCTTAAATGTTTTTCCAGAATGTAAAGTACCGGAAAAAGAGACAATTGGAATGGTACGAAGCTCTGGATAGCTTGGCATCCAAAGGAAACCAAATTACACTGATGTGGGTCCCACGGCACTTTGGAATAGGGGGTATTTATATGGCTGATGAAGAAGCTAAAGCTGGGACATCATTAAGATACTATGGTCCAGAACCTTTCATTCTTATTTCTCACAGTTGCTGGAAGGCGGCGGTGAGGAGTTGGAGCAATGAGAGAGTGGAACAAAATTGGCATAGGAAGGTGGAATGTAAGGAAATGAATATATTGCCCCCAAATTTTAGCCCCACCCTGACTAAACATTTTTTAGGACTGAAAAGATTGAGCCGTAACAGGAATTAGAAAAATAGGAAAACATCTTTCTCGAATAGGGAAGGCCGAATCCCCATTATACCAAAAGTTTTAGATGCCCACTGAGGAAACAAGAAGGCATCTTATAGAAGAATGTCCAGCCAGGATTAAACACTGGCTTGAGATATTTCATACTGTTGTTGTTAATCTGAAGGCAGGGTTGTCCTGAGCCTCTTTTCGTTGGGGGGGGGGGGAGTATGAACATCGTAGATTTTACTGACACGCTGCCGGATTTCTGCAAAAATCATTAATGTTGGAAAATTTCTGCCGAAACTTTTGCCTTCGGCGAAATTTTTACCGAATACCACAACAGCTAGAGGGAGGGAGTAGTGCCCCCCCCCCAACCTGGGGACACCCCTGCCTGGAGGACATGGTAAGGGAAGGAGAAGAAGTCCGACAGCTGGAAAAATATACGGTAAGGGTGTGGAGATCAGATCCATTATCCCCCCCCCTCCTGTCAATCACAAACGGAGCATAGTTTTGGTGTGAAGAGCCAATGGGCCTTGAAGGTCTGAGTCTCGATCGAGTGATAGTTGGTCCAGCACTTTTAATAATAATAGTAATACCATGTGGCTAATTCTGCAGTAGAGATATTGCAGCTAGATGGCCCACTCCTAGACTAACCCCATGTAAAAAAAAATAACACATGAATCAGCAAAAACAAACCAGTACATCTCCTATCTTCAAGCCATTTTAAACCTGATTTTTATTTCGGTCAGTTACTATTAGACAGTCTTGTAAGAAGCATATGTACCATCAGAAGTGCGTTTATTAACTTGAACAAAATACTTTTTTTTTAGCTTTCCGTGAGGTAAAAGCCGCTTTTACACAATTGGAGTCAGGAACTTGTCAATCTAGTCTCAACTCTTTGGTAAAAAGAATAGAAGTCTTAGTTAGTATAATGGAAAAAGTTGTTGATGTCCTTGTAAAACATTCAGATGAAGATGGTACTATTCCTGATATTCATAGCAGTACTTCTATTAAAAGCTCATCGACAACCACTGAAAGTGAGAAGAGGAAAAGTAGAAAGTCGGCTTCCACCCATGGTAAGGCAATTTGAGTACACAAACTTGGAATATATAAATAATGCTTATAAATGTGGATATTATATGCAGAGCTCTCAATATTTTGTCTGGGTTGAAAATATAAATCTATTAAAAAGTTGGTTTAAATTGCATGAGAGTGACTGTTCACTCACCGGGTAACTATTGGCTACGTAAATGAATCTTCAGCCCCAATCGAGCCCAGAAATCCCTTTTTAAGATTTTAACATAATTCCCTCCTCCAGGGCCATGATTTCTTAAGATCTTTAACTCTTTATGCTAGGTAAAGGAAATTTCCTATAATGGGTGTACAGCCTAGGTTGGTGTCTGGGTTCTTTCTCTTTTCTTAAGACAAAACCTTTTAGAAAATCATTCATTCTGGCTTTGAATCGGGCTCAGATCCTTTTGAAGATAAATTAACTACTTTTTCAAAACGGGCTTTTTCTAGAATCTGTGCATTTGTGCTGATTTTTCAATTTAGCTGTGTTCTAGGTAATTTAGTCCTAACTATTTAATAGTCAGATAAAAAAGATTAGAAACTAAAGAATATGTCTATTTCAAAAATTTTAGGCGTGATTCAAATAAATTTAGACCTTAAATTAACTAGTTTGCTGAGTAAGGCAGCATTGTCAGCGCGCTTGTGGTTTAAATCGTTTTAAACTATTAATTTTTAACTCTTGGCATTTTCAGCCAAAAAAAGTTATATACCTTTATAAGCAGGATTAACTAACTTTATTCCGGTCTGCACAAAATCCTTGAGTCTCTATTCGTTTTCACGTGCTCCAATGAAAAAAAAATGGTCGGCAACAATGGGGTTGAAACAAACCCCCAGAGCCTGGGGACAAGGGTTGTAAGTTATGCCCCGGTGGCATTTAAGGTTTTTATGGAAGCGATGGTTGTATAAACTTTATAAGTGTCTCATTTTGTTAAAAATTGGAAGTTTCAGTTCCCTTTTAAGAGTAAAAAGCGATGGAGGGCAGCAAATCCCCCCCCCTAACTAAACCTCTTTACCAAACGAGTCTGATTAAAATTGGGAGATAGCAGTTTTGCTCAAAATAATCCAAAAAACATATAACAATGCCTCTAGGGCTGACACACACACCCCTACCCCATTACCCTGGGAATAAGGCTGTAAATCATGCCCTGGGGGGCATATAAGGTTCTTATGGAATGGGTGGTAGTATAGACTTCAGATGAGGCTTATTTGATTTGAAATTGGAAGTTATAGTGCCATTTTTATGAGTCAAAGTGACCGGAGCTCAGCTACCCTTCCACCCCCCCCCCCACATACACACACACACAAACACGTCGTGTTCTCCCGAGATGCACCCAGTAGATATTTCGAGAGAGGCCTTTTATTCAAAATATTCCAAAGATCATATAACAAGGCTTTTGAGCTTGATACAAACCACCAGAGCCTAAGGCCGAGGGTTGCAAGCTATGTCCCTGAGGTATTTAAGGTTCTTATGTAAGGCATGGCTGTATAAACTTTAGAGGTGGCTCATTTGGTTGAAGTTGGAATTTCTAGTTTCCTTTTAGGAGTCAATAGTGATGGAGGTCAACTAGCCCCCCCCCCCCAACTACACCTCTTTTCACCATATGTATCTGATTGAAATTGTGCGATTGTAATTTTGTTTAAAATAGTCCAAAGAACATATAAAAATGCCTCCGGGGTTGGAACAACCCCCCAGAACCCATGGACAAGGGCTTTAAGTTATGCCCGGGGGCATATAAGGTTCTTATGGAAAGGGTGGTCTTACTAAATTCAGATGGGTCTCATTTGATTTTAAATTGGAAGTAATAGTGCTATTTTTAAGAGTCAAAGTGATTTGAGAGACCCCCCCCCCACCACACACCCATAATTTTCCATATCAAACATCCAAACAATATTTTTAGACATCAAATTTTTTCAGCATTGTTGAAAAGCTCAGTAATTATGTCTTTGAGGATGCTGATACGGGCGTATCAGCAGTATTTTTGGAACGGCTTGTATACCAAGAGGAAACTTCAGGGGCATCATTAGTGGGATGTTCAGTTGACCAAAAGGCAAAATGTACATTGTATTACTGCTAATAACACTGTGGCTACTGCTGTTAATACTAATAAGTATACACTATTACTGCTACTACTGTTCCAACTACTACCACTACTACTATGATACTAGTACAATTAAGACTACACGTATGAAGGTGAAAATTTGACAGAATATTGAGGGGAAATTTGAACCAAATGAAAACCCACTCTGCGCATGCAGATTGTCAAAAGGGCGTATCTCAAGAATTGACTTAGGTATTAAAAGTTGAATATTTTGGAGAATACTTAAAAGGGAAGATCAATTGACAAAAGGTAATATATGCATGGCTCTACTAACAATAATACCACTGCTACTTTTCCTTATTATTATTATTATTATTTTATTACCCATTATTAAACATACAAAATGTTGTAAATGGAGTACAAGAAAAGAAAAAAAAGTAACATCAAATAACAACAAAATATCTGAAGAAAACTCAACTAGAGAAAAACAAGATTAAGAACATTCCTACGACAAACAAAAAAGACAAATTTAAGTTATTGCGACATATTATGAAGAGAGGCTTGGTTCAAACGCCTTTGCAAATCGAACACGGCGATTCAGTACAGCTATAAGCGAATCGGCTATACCATACTTCAGAGATATATTCGAATTCCTCATCCAAACTGGAAGACGAAGCAGATACTTGCCATATCTGTAGAAAATAGACCGATTTTTTTTTTTTTTTTTTTTTTTTTTTTTTTTTTTTTTTTTTATGCTACTACTGCTACTATACTATTCCAACTGCTACATCAGTTGCAACAACTTGTAAACCTTAGAGTATTAAGGTGAAAACGGCGTCAATAGGGTGTCAAAAGTGCATATCAACAATATTTTGGAACGGCTTAACGTCTCAAGGTGAAACTTCCTGGCTATCATGAAAGCGATCTTCAACTGACCAAAAGGCAATATGCACATGCTACTACCGCTAATAATACTGCTACTATTACTTCTAATACAACACTAACACTGCAACTACTTTTACTACCACCGAAACTACTGTGATAATAGAAATATTAAGGCTAAGTCTATGAATATAAAAAGAGAACATTGATGGCAAATTTAAACTAACAAAAGACACTATGTGCATTGAGATTGTCAAAATAGCGTATTTTAAGAATTGGTTTGTCTATTGAGTTGGAACTCTCAGATAATACTTAAAGGGGAATATTAGTTGACCAAAAGGCAATATGTGCACACTACTACTAATACTACTGCTACTTCAACATTCACTAGTTCTACTACTATAACTGTTGCTTTAATTACTACTTCTGTCGCAACTACTTGTAAGGTTGAGAGCATTAAGATGAAAATGTCAAGAAGAATATGAGTATACAGGTTATCAATAGAGCAAATCGACAATATCATAGCAAGGGCTAATTGTATTAAGTTGAGTAGTTATACTACTTCTGTGACTACTATTACAACTCTGCCTAAGGGTATGAAGGTGAAATTTTCGGAGAATATTTCTGAGAATTTATGTTGTACGGATGGCAACCTGCCATCCGTATGCAGGTTGTCAAAAGGGCATATCAGCAATATCATAGGAACAGTTTTGCATATGAAATTAGAACTTACAACGCTTGTTGTCGGGGATTTTGAACTAACCAAAAGACAATATTTGCATCATAATACTAGTGATTCTACTCCTAAAACTACTACTACTGCTACTAAAGCTAAGACTACTACTATTAATTCCACTCCTACTGCTACTACTATAATTACTAGTGCTACTAATACTACTAATAAATCTATGGGTATTAAGGCGAGAATTTTGGGCAATATTGTAGCTGTATCGAAATGAATCGAAACACACTATTGCCACATAGGTTGTCAAGAGGACGTATCAGCAATGCTTCAGACCCGATTGATGATGTGAAGTTAAAAATTTCATCGTGTATTGAAGGGGATGTTGAAAAAAAGTGCTATGTGAATACTGCTACTCATACTACTGCTGCTACTGCAACTATTGCTACTATACAAGCTAAGGGTATTAAAGTGAAGCTTTCAATGAATATTTAGGCGGATGCTGAATTAAATCAAAACGAACTATGACCATGTGGATTGTCAATATGGTGACAAAGTGTTGTCACTATAGCGGCTTACATTATTAAGTTGAACGTTTCAGGGTAAGTTGTGACAGATTTTGAACTAGCCAAAAGACCCTTTGTGTATACTTTTGACACTACTTCTACAGTTATTGTGACTAATGACACTTAAGGGCACTAAGTTGAAAAGTTTAAGGGAAGTTTCAATTAAACGCAAAAACTATACACATGCAAGTATTAAAAGGGCATATAAGCAATATCATAGGCAGCGCTGCTCTATTATAGCAAGTAATATCATTTATATTTTAAAGGTGCTAATTTGGTTGGAAATTCAAAGTGCTAGTACCTTTTTTAAGAGTCAAAAGTGATTGGAGGGGACTTAGCCCTCCTCTTTAGCTCATAATTTTCCAAATACTTCCAATCAAAATTTAATATACCAATTTTGTTTACCATAGCTGAATGATCTTGTAACTGTATCTCTAAGGCTATAGCGTTGGTCAACTCCCCACAGTTATGCAATTTGCCCATTATGTTTAAAAACTAAATGTTGCCTTAAGATTAAATCAAAATGCACTGTGTTAATGCTAATTGCCAATGAGGCATCTCAGCAGTATCCCAAGAACGACTGAAGGTATTAGGTTCAAAATTTTGGAGCTACTTCTATTGCTGCTTCTGTTCTTAAAATTTTACCAAATCAAAAGAGTGTAAGTGTATCCAAACTGTCCAAGAGCAATGCTAAAAAAAATTTTTAGAATGGTATCAAGTTTTCTATTCCAGGTCAACTAGAAAAAGTATAAAACTAAATTAAACACTACTATTTTTGTCCAGATTTTTAAAAGAGTGTATGTTGTTAAAAATTGTAGAAAAAAATTTTCCAGTATACAAATAGCAGGCCAAACTATTAATTCTTAAAGAAAAACCGAAATGTTTTTAAGTTTTATTTTCTTTTTCCCTTAAAAGACTATGTCAATATAAAACGAACAGAAATTAATTAAAGAAAAATGTTCCACAAAATAAGTTTTTCAAAGAAAAGTAAAGAACTCCATTCAACCAAAAATGAGCAAAAATCAAATCAAATAATCTACCAAGCGTATAACTGCCACGAGTCTTCATCGATAAATAAATGAAACCCAAAACGAACAGAAATTACAATAAATAACCGAGCCAAACTCAAAAAGAGCAGAAATTAACATGAGTAGGGTTTAAAACCCCCTATACCTTCACAAGGCCAGAACACAATTTGCACTTCACTGAAAAAAAACTAAATGTTTTAACTTTCATACTTTTAATAAATAAAATGTTATTAACATTTTAATTAATAAATATCAGTATATGTATACTAAACTGACAATGCACATTCATTTGTATTTTCTTCAGTAAAGTGTAAATTATGTTCTGGCCTTGGGAAGGCATATGGGTTTTGAGCCCTAATCATGTTTTTAATTTATTTCAGCTCGTTTTGAGTTTGACTGTTAAAGCCCCATGAAGTCTTGCAACAATTGGGACTTGCGGGTCAGATTCGAGGAGCAATACATCTGACTCTAGAGAGGTTTTTCTATAAAAGGTTCACGAAATAGCGCACGATATGATCAAAATTTGGCATTGTTTTTCAAAAATAGTATTAAATATCTACCCAAGAGAAACCATATTTTTGTTAAAAATTTTAGCTTTGCCAGATTTGTTCTTCTCTGGGTAGCAGGACTTGAAAGCTCTAGGTCCTTCTAATTTAGAAGGAAATATATAATATGATTCATTTTACCGGTTTATATTTTTTCCTAGTGCGAGAAGCCCTGAAAATTCTGAAAAGGAATCTTGCCACATTAAAGTCAGAATCTTCCTGCTAACGCTAAATGACAAAGCTGTGAGACTGCTTTTACGCCTCCTAAATCTATACTCGCACTTTAGGTTTTGTGTTGGACATGGGCTCTGAAATCGGATAACTCCATAAATAAGCTTTACGTGGAGATAGTAAGGATAAAAAATATAGTGGGTGTAGTTTAGAAGCCAACTATTATTAATTATTCGTTAGTTTTTTCGTTTCAAAAGAGCAGATAACAGAATTTGATCTCTACTTTGTACTGCGCGTGTAGAAGGAACTAAGATTCCTTTAACTCATTATGAGTATTTAAGGGGGTGAATTTGTTGTTATCCTCCGTGCTAAGATCATGATTGTAGCAAGTAATCAATAATCTTCAATGACATAATTAGTTTGTGGAACGCGTTCCATTTTTTTTTTTTTTTCTTCTTATTCTTATTCTATTAAAGAAAAATGAAAACCTTTGCAATTTAAATGAATAAATGCATTGTATATGTCATCTTATTTTTTTTTGTGAAACTGTTCAATTAATAACTTGTTTTCTTTTAGCAATTTCTTTTGCTCGAAGCTTACAGAAATTCCCAGAAGATTTCAAACTTTTGCCTATTGACATCAACACTCCTGCTCCAAAACCTGCTCCAAAATTGCGGCGGTCCTCAAGTGCCTTACCACCAACTCCGAAACTAGCATCTCCTTACCGTTTAAAAGCAAGTTCTGCTGCTGAATTAAGCAGTCGTATTCTACAGACAAAGAGGAGCTCTCAAATAATGCCTGACAACAACGGGACATCTTTACAGCTAAATATGACAGATCAACTTTTTTCTTTTTTTATTCTTGCTGCTTAGTAGAGGTAAGGTAGTGCAAACTGCTTAGATTTGACTCTGAAAATAAATCGTGTCTGTTTAAAAGTAAGTTCTGCTGCTGAATTAAGCAGTCGTATTCTACAGACAAAGAGGAGCTCTCAAATAATGCCTGACATTAACGGGACATCTTTACAGCTACATTTGACAGGTCAACTTTTTTTCTTTTTTTATTCTTGCTGCTTAGTAGAGGTAAGGTAGTGCAAACTGCTTAGATTTGACTCTGAAAATAAATCGTGTCTGTTTAAAAGCAAGTTCTGCTGCTGAATTAAGCAGTCGTATTCTACAGACACAGAGGAGCTCTCAAATAATGCCTGACAACACCGGGACATCTTTACAGCTAAATATGACAGATCAACTTTTTTCTTTTTTTATTCTTGCTGCTTAGTAGAGGTAAGATAGTGCAAACTGCTTACATTTGACTCTGAAAATAAATCGTATCTGTTTAAAAGTAAGTTCTGCTGCTGAATTAAGCAGTCGTATTCTACAGACAAAGAGGAGCTCTCAAATAATGCCTGACAACAACGGGACATCTTTACAGCTACATTTGACAGGTCAACTTTTTCTTTTTTTATTCTTGCTGCTTAGTAGAGGTAAGGTAGTGCAAACTGCTTAGATTTGACTCTGAAAATAAATCGTGTCTGTTTAAAAGCAAGTTCTGCTGCTGAATTAAGCAGTCTTATTCTACAGACACAGAGGAGCTCTCAAATAATGCCTGACAACAACGGGACATCTTTACAGCTAAATATGACAGATCAACTTTTTTCTTTTTTTATTCTTGCTGCTTAGTAGAGGTAAGATAGTGCAAACTGCTTACATTTGACTCTGAAAATAAATCGTATCTGTTTAAAAGCAAGTTCTGCTGCTGAATTAAGCAGTCTTATTCTACAGACACAGAGGAGCTCTCAAATAATGCCTGACAACAACGGGACATCTTTACAGCTAAATATGACAGATCAACTTTTTTCTTTTTTTATTCTTGCTGCTTAGTAGAGGTAAGATAGTGCAAACTGCTTACATTTGACTCTGAAAATAAATCGTGTCTGTTTAAAAGTAAGTTCTGCTGATGAATTAAGCAGTCGTATTCTACAGACACAGAGGAGCTCTCAAATAATGCCTGACAACAACGGGACATCTTTACAGCTAAATATGACAGATCAACTTTTTTTCTTTTTTTATTCTTGCTGCTTAGTAGAGGTAAGATAGTGCAAACTGCTTACATTTGACTCTGAAAATAAATCGTATCTGTTTAAAAGCAAGTTCTGCTGCTGAATTAAGCAGTCGTATTCTACAGACAAAGAGGAGCTCTCAAATAATGCCTGACAACAACGGGACATCTTTACAGCTAAATTTGACAGGTCAACTTTTTTCTTTTTTTATTCTTGCTGCTTAGTAGAGGTAAGGTAGTGCAAACTGCTTACATTTGACTCTGAAAATGAATCGTGTCTGTTTAAAAGCAAGTTCTGCTGCTGAATTAAGCAGTCGTATTCTACAGACAAAGAGGAGCTCTCAAATAATGCCTGACAACAACGGGACATCTTTACAGCTAAATTTGACAGGTCAACTTTTTTCTTTTTTTATTCTTGCTGCTTAGTAGAGGTAAGGTAGTGCAAAATGCTTACATTTGACTCTGAATATTAATCGTGTCTGTTTAATATCAAGTTCTGCTGATTAATTAATCAGTCGTATTCTACAGACAAAGAGGAGCTCTCAAATAATGCCTGACAAAAACGTGACATCTTTACAGCTAAATTTGACATTTCAACTTTTTTCTTTTTTTATTCTTGCTGCTTAGTAGAGTTAAGGTAGTGCAAACTGCTTACATTTGACTCTGAAAATAAATCGTGTCTGTTTAAAAGTAAGTTCTGCTGCTGAATTAAGCAGTCTTATTCTAAAGACACAGAGGAGCTCTCAAATAATACCTGACAACAACGGGACATCTTTACAGCTAAATATGACAGATCAACTTTTTTCTTTTTTTATTCTTGCTGCTTAGTAGAGGTAAGATAGTGCAAACTGCTTACATTTGACTCTGAAAATAAATCGTATCTGTTTAAAAGTAAGTTCTGCTGCTGAATTAAGCAGTCGTATTCTACAGACAAAGAGGAGCTCTCAAATAATGCCTGACAACAACGGGACATCTTTACAGCTACATTTGACAGGTCAACTTTTTTCTTTTTTTATTCTTGCTGCTTAGTAGAGGTAAGGTAGTGCAAACTGCTTACATTTGACTCTGAAAATAAATCGTGTCTGTTTAAAAGTAAGTTCTGCAGCTTAATTAAGCTGTCTTTTTCTCTAGACAGTGGGGAGCTCTCAAATGCTATTAGAACATTCTAGCCTACCACCAAATTTGACCGGTCAAATTGTTAGGGGGAGACAATAAGATATGCTGGCAAAAACCAATATTACGTATGACCCGTACGACTTTTCATTTATTTATATTGTACCTACCCAGGAATTTAAATATATATTTAGATGGCGTTCGAAACATGTTACCTAAATTGCACCAACCTGACAACTCTCTTCTCATGCCTGCTCGAAAACAGCTTTTCTGGACAAAATTATTTTAATGTTCATTAAATCTACCCAGTCTACCTATGTTTCTCCCATTTATTTAGATCATAAAATAGATTACAGTTTACCTTGAAGAAGATAGGGGGCAAAGTAAACCTTTTTTATGCATCAATTTATAATATCTGAGCACCAATTTTGGGAACCAAATTCTAAACATTGGAGCGCCTTAAACAACTTGATTATTTTGGTATTTGAAATGTTCAAAGAAGTTCAATATGTCTAAAAAAAAATATAAAAAAAGTTTTATTTAAGATATGCATGCTGGAAGTCCCAAGATGTTATATTTCTTTATCACATGATTCTGAATATTTTATAATATTCTTTTGCTTCATTATATCTTCTTTCGCCAATTTCTATATCATACCTACCCGAAAATATAAAAATAATAAATATAAAATACTAATATTCATAAATATAAAATAATAATAATATAAAATTATATTTTTAGATTGTGTTTGAAACATGTTGGCTTTGCTTTGCCACACTTTACAGGACTTAGCTCTTCTAATACTTATTTATTTTTTCAGTATCTTGATCAAGACCTCCCTCTGAAGAAATTTAGTTTCAAAAAACTTTAAATATGATAGAGTAAATAAAATAAAATAAATAAAAAATTAAATGGATACTGTAAGAAAAAAAAACTGTAAATGTTACGTAAAAAAGCTTTTTTCAGAACATTTTAGCCAAATTTGGCTAAAATGCCAAATTTGGCAAATTCGGCAAATGGCCAAATTTGACCGGCAATATTTTTTATGTTTTTCCTTGCTTTTATTTGGGGTAAAGATACCTCAAGCTTTTTATAAAAGGTGCTTTTGCAAGACAAGGTAATTTGTATTCAGCGCAGATGTAGTTACATAATGATGTCATTGTGATGGAACTTCCGGAAAAATATTAACCTTTTGATGAAATAACTATGATAGTGTAAAATCCAAGTAAAGCTTTGAAGCGAAACTTCCCAGAAGCTACTAAAAAAATTAATAAAAATCATCAGTAACGCAAAAAGTGTTGGAAAATAATGGTAAAGCTGTAAAAAAAATTCTTTCAAGAGACCGAGTACTCAAGCTCCGTATCACCTAGCTCTGAAATTAAATTTTTCTTGTAATGTAAAAGCACCTTCAGCTGCTGAATTAAGTTGTCTTAATCTACAGACAAAGGGAAGCTCTCAAACATTCTCTGAAAACAATAAACTATGTTTACAACTAAATTTGACAGGTCAACTTTTATCTTCTTTTTTTGTAGTATTCCTTATAAAATAATAATATTTTATTTAAACTATTCTTAAATCATTTCATTATAAGTAATGCTATTTCATTTAATATTTCAGTATATCAAATACAAAATAAGATAAGAGGGTTATGAAGAAGGAAAAATGAAAAAGGAAACTTCTAATGATGACGCACTCACAGGTCAACACAAAAACAAGTATTACAACTCAGAACATTGCGCATTAGCGAAAGACAGTTCAATGGAAAATCATTCGCTGACATATACACCAATTCTAGCTACTAAGGGATCTAAGGGATTTTAACTACATAGGGATCTATTGGAACGTACGCAAATTCTAGCTTTTAAGGGATCTAAGAGATTTTAACTACATAGGGATCTATTGGAACGTTCGCCAATTCTAGCGACTAAGAGATCTATAATCTTAAAATTTCAAGTACTCGATGCCAATGAATTCATACTAACGTTTGATCATGCCTATTTTGGATCCAAAGATTTCTTCGTATGATTACGATGTATGTAGATGCTGGAAGGGGATCTATTCAAGTCTTTGAATTCCATCAAATGCTCCTACTGACTATTGGACGTTCTTAACTATATTCCAAAAACATCTGCAAGCTGATGACAATCAACGTGATGCTAGTAATAATGGCGTCTCTTTAGGATCATTTTTTCAACCTATAGTACGGAGAAGATAGTTACGATTTAAAAAAAAATAGCAAATAATTCTATTTCTTTTTCAAAAATTGATTTTTTTTTTTAAATTGAATTTGCGCTCATTGTCAGACTTAGACCTGTCAAGAGGTTGAAGTTAAAAAAATTGAAACATCTGGCAAAACAATTTATCTTCTTTTTGAGAAAAATCTAATGGTCTTGCAAATCAAATACTGTTGGATTGCAACTAGATTTTTTGCCTAAATAGCTACTTGGTATTACATTAAAGCATTGAAATATGTGAGCAGGCAAATAGCCATCTCATATCTAACAAGAAAAGCGGTAAAAGTGGCAATAAATCAGTTTAAATAATCAGAAGTAAACAGTGTTTGCTGCTAGAAAACATCTGGAAGGAAACGTTGGGAGACCTTCGTTAGTGGCATAGAAGAAAAGGTACAAGGAGCTCGCCATAAAAAAATCCTTTTCTATAGTCTATTAGTTTGTTTACTATTGCAACTTTAGAAATAAGAGTAATGGTGCAGTATTGTCAGAACTAAGACGATAAAGATTAGAAGACAAGGGCCCAAAACTGACTAGAGGTATTTAACAGCCAGTAGAATTTTGTCTACAAGTCTCATTTTTATATTGGCTGCGTGCCGGTTCGGTATATAAATAAATAGTCAATAACAATAATAAAAAACAAGTCTAATTAGGATAATTAGAATAGCTAAAGTTTGTTAATGAACGTCTAAAAATTTTGATGTCCTTCTTAGTTTGGTGGATAATACAGTGACGCAATAATTACTTTCTGCTTCCAATTTAAAATTTAGTATCATAAGATCAAATAGTATCGTAAATCAAAAGATCTGGCAGAGTGGGGGGGGGGGGCTTTCATCTCAGTTACAGACCCAAGATTCTGAGAAGGTGGATAAGAGCTTAACTTCATAAATGGAATTGGAAACTGCACCCTATCCAAGAGGGTCGGTTATCCCTCCCCTCGATCTACCCTGGTCTCGGTATCTCACTGTGATTACGTTCTACACCGTCTGTATCATTCTAATATATGGCTAGAAATCGTATGCATAGGATGTCAATGACATTAAAATGGTAGCGGCAACTGGTAACGTAGGTAGTAGTTGTGGCACAGGCGGCAATGCCTTTCGTGTCAGACTTATTTACTTAAGTTCTATTTAAGATATTCTTGCTGAAAGTCCTAAGATGTTACATTTATTTATCATTCCTAATATTTTGTAATATTCTTTTGCTTCATTATGTGTTCTTTTCGTCAATTTCTATATCATACCTACCCGAAAATATAAAAATAATAAATATAAAATACTAATATTCATAAACATAAAGTTATAGAAATAAACATATATTATATAAATATAAAAATATAAAATAACAATAATGTAAAATTAAAATAAAATATAAAATTAAATAATAAATATGAAATACTAATATACATAAATACAAAACTATATAAATAAACATATATTATATAAATATAAAATAATATAAAATTAAATGTTTAGATGTTGTTTGAAACATGTTGACTTTACTCTGCCTAACTTTACTGGACTTAGCTCTTTTAATGCTCATTTATTTTGTTTAAAATTTTGATCAAGACATCCCTCTCTGAAGAAATTTAGTTTAAAAAAAAAAAGTTTAAATATTGTAAAGTAAATAGAAAATAAAATGAAAAATGTATGAAAAACTGTAAATATCACGTAAAAAACCTTTTTTCAGACGATCTATGAACAACTCAAAAATAGTAGAGAGAGAAAGCATACACTTTTTTAAAAAAGAAAATGTCTCTAAAGGAATCAAGTGCCTTTTTTCTTCAATTTTGCTTAACCTATAATTATCTTTTTTTACCTGGCAGACTCGCCCAAATTTAAATAGCATGCATAGTTTATGGCGGGTTTTGACCGAAGGTCCCGTTATCGTATAATGTCAGTTATGGATCAGTGGGTGTACTTTCCCTGGAGATCCGTAACTCTGTGTTTAATCCCAGCTACTGCAGGGCTGAAGCAAAGGCCTGTGTAGTGGAGAAATGTCGTTAATCAGTGAATGAATGAATGTTTACAAGGCGATAGATTTAGGGTGGTATTAGGTAGGAAATGGTAGTTCTGTTATGAACTACAATGACTGATGGGAACTGTTATCGCACAAACTGACATGGTTGTTGATAAAAGAGTTAAATTTACTATGTAAAAAGAAAACGGAAATTCTTTGCGAGGACTTTGAATATCTTTCTTTACAGAAATGCTAGAAGATTTATCAAGGATACAAAACAGCTTTATGTCGGAAGCGTCAGTGAAATCTTGATTGGTTCTTGACTAATCAGCGCAGAAAAATTGTGCTTTCTGAAGGTAGTTGATTAACAAATTTCACTTTCTCAAGAATCTACTTTAATGCCCTTTTATTATTTCCCACGTTTGTCTTTTTTATTTTATATCTTCCTCTTATTCTGTTTCTCCTCTTTCTTCTTTAGTCCTTAAGTACTTTTTTTTCTTCATAACTCTTCTGCTTAGGAACATTCACTTTTCCACTATAGGTGGCACAATTGGTAAAATATTGTATTGTTTTTTTCTCTCTGTCCTCCTCCTGTTTCCCGTATTCTTATTGACTTGTAACCCTCATATCCATCTAGTCAGTCTCTCTCTCTCTCTCTCTCTCTCTCTCTCTCTCTCTCTCTCTCTCTCTCTCTCTCGCTCTCTCTCGCGCTCTCTCTCTCTCTCTCTCTCTCTCTCTCTCTCTCTCTCTCTCTCTCTCTCACACTACATTCACTCACTCACTCACTCTTATCACTCACTCACTTGCTCTCGCCAACCAACTCACCCTCCCTACCAGGTTCGCCAATTAATCGGTCGGTTTAAGTCGGTATCATAATATTGTTGAGCTGAACTTCAAAACAATTTGTTACTATCGAAGTTCCAAAATTGAAATGTTTTATGAAATTAAAAACAAAAATTTAAACAAAGAATATTCACTTTAAATACGCTCTGAGTCCACACTGACAATGTAAAACGTACGAAAAAAAAGAAGAACAAAAGAAAATAATTAGGAAACAACAAGCCAGGATGGGTTAATCACTATTTAAAAATTAATGTCCAATTTAATTTTAAATGGTCTTTCATTGGTGTTTTTTTTTCTTTTCAGTCAGTTTTTTTCTTTTTGGGTTAAATTTTAGCTAAAGTTTTTTTTTTTTTTTTTTTTTTTTTTTTTTTTTTTTGCACTGGGAACGGTTTAGCAGAGGTCTTAGCTGAAATATCTACTTTGTCTTTTTTAACCAATTAAAATATATGTAATTTTTATACTTAATCAATAAAATGTGATAGATATGAGAGTTAATGCCTTAATGCTTATTAATTCTCACAAAATTTGGTAATTTGCCTCCATTTTTCCTAATTTGATGATGATCGTGCAAAAGATAAATCACTATAGATGGTAGTTAGCCGTATTTGCAAAAACTTGATACGAAGTTAACTTTCGATCGTTCCAGCTGTTAATTCGTTCTCACCTGGAACGACAAATTTAGTTTTTATTAAATATCAGCCTATTAACTTTTTTCGAACCTAGAAAGAACTCTTAGGTCTTTCAAAGAGTGGGATCGTGTGCTCATAAGGGTAATATTTGTCAATGGAGCATTATGTATGCTGCCAATTCAATTATCACCTAAAAATACCATGTTACAGACACGTAGGGGGGAAGTGGGGGGGGGATGTTTGGTAGAATAGGAGGATTTCTACTACCTATATTTTTCATACCAGTTTTCTACTTTTACTTAACTCCTTCCCCGTGGAATGAATTTCTGTATATGTCCCTGCTTAGTGATTCAATATATGGTTGCGGTACAAAGAAAAGTATTGTTTTTCCTATTTTTCCTAGGTGTGGATTTTCCTTTTTGTTGATAGAAAAGCTATCTGCCTCAGTTTTGATTGTCTTTTTTTTCAATTATTTACTAACTGCAAAACTCTAATACTTTTTTTTATTTTCAGGTTCTTTTTACTGTCATTCGAAGTGCGATGTTCTTCTATTTTCAAAGTACTTGCTTCAAAACTGCCAAAGATTTTCTGTTTAATTCATTTTCTTATTTTAGTTTAACTTTTTCTTCTTATTCTTTCTTTTTATTATTTCTTTTTACTGACCATTTTATATTTCTTATTTAGTTCGACCTATTTTCTTGAGGGTTCTCTTGGTGTCGTTCGTTTTTTATATCTGATGTAATTTACTTTATTAATAAGATTTATTTTCCTTATTTATATAAATATTCTTATTGACAAAAATTAAATATTCTAGCTTGGAACTTCGTTTGATTAAGTTTAAAACCTATGGAAAATGTAGAAGCTTAAAAGAAATTTTGGATATTGTTCAGTCATGACGGGGAGCTCTTTTTTTCTATCTTCTGTATTTTGAATTATAGAAAAAAAATATGGAAGTTTTTGAGCAATTTTGTTGAACTTTAAAGTTATTTATAGTGTATAAAAGTTTTTGAAGCACCGATTCAAAGTCACCTTTTTCGCAAGAAAATGACAGTTACCAAAATAAATTGCCCCATCACCATATGATGTTGACGTGTGATCATTACTAATGTTGATGCGATCTTGCTATGAAAAGCAGAAATCCGGTTTTGATGAGAATATTATTTAGCCATCAGCGTGTACAAGGGCTTATTTTTTCACGGGGGGAGGGGGGGAGGGGCTCAAAGAAAGAATTTTTTTTTAATAAAATATATCAGGTAGCTTTCGTCCTCTTGTAGGAATCAATTAACCCCATCACCTCCCCGCTATTTCGTTGTTAGGAACAGTAGTTATTTTTATAACTATCGTTAAAATTGTAACAGTATTCCTCATTCTACTAAAACGGTGTTACTAACAATGGAGCCAACTGATGAAGTTAAAATTGGCCCTTTTTTTTTTTACTTGATAGTGTAATGGGATTCTATAGCTGCTCAAACGAAAAAACAGAATCTTTGAATTGCTATTTGTATTTCATGAGTGGAACATTAACAAAGGACAGTTGAACGGTGAATTCTGTTCTGGATTTCGGTGAGAATTCGTGGTTTATGGTGGATTCCATTCAGATGCGTAGCTAAGGTTTTCAGTGCCCGGGGATAATGTTGGCTTTTGCACCCTACTATTGCTACCATAATATAAGTAAAAAAAAAAAAACTCAGTTTCATGGCCCCCTGAGAGGCCGTGGCAGGGGACAGTCGCCTCTCCTTGCCCCTCCCCATTAGCTCTGTCTCTGATTCCATTAAACGAAAGTATTAAATAAAGATTTTATCGTAATTAATTTTAATTTTAATTGTAACTAATGTTTTTACTTGTACTATATGAAGAATTAATTGTAGTTAATTTTTTTTTCTTGTAATATAGGCAGTAAAGAGAGTAAATAAATTATATATTTTTTTTTCAAATGCATTTAGCACTGTAGAATGTAAAATTATTGAAACCCCAATTGCGTTTATCGTCTCATATACGATCAGTAGTGCTATCACAGCACCTAAGAGCCTTCCTTGCACTCCAATATTCCTTTCACTAACGATTCCATTTCGGTAGTCTTTAATCCATTTCGTTGTTACTTCGAGCCATTTTTGGCCCATCGGTGGCCGATGTCGCTAAGTCCACTTTTGTTATGAGATTAGTTTTGATATAGACCCCTTCTTGTCATGTGGAAAGAATCTGGCAGTGGAGGACTTCAATGGTTTGCGTTGGATGTGTCGCTACTAGTGTAGCTGACCTTTCTTGATTATGGTTCCAGTTTCATGACCGACAAAGATATGTGCTGCTATTCCATCAATTACTCTGACGCTAAGGATTCACAGCTGGCAAGGGCGTTCAAATGTATTCTAATGACAATACTTTCCAAGTCCAAAACTTACAGCGATGTAGGAAAACCGATTGGGTAAACTACCCGAAGATTGAAGTATTTCTCTCTGCTGGGTTTGACACTGCCTTTGCACTTGTTGATTCAGTCAAATTTAAAAAGTTACCCCCCCCCTTGAAAGCTAATGACAAGTCTTTGGAAACAAGTATTATCGTGTGTTAAGCAGGTATCAGTTGGCCCTGCCCCTCTTTGTCTCTGAGTGCTTAAAATAGAAGTAAAGAATTTTCGCTGCTGTAATATCTAAAATTGGGGCATTATTTAAATTTTAATGTTGGTGGTTCGTGGATTTCCATCCCAAAAGCTCGATAGCTTCATTAATTTAATTTTTCAAATATATTAGAAATGGAAGCACAAATGAGCTGCCAGAAAAAGGAAGGTGCAGACTTTTATGCTGCCTGAGTAAATTTTCATTGTAGAAAGGCCACAAAAGTTTTCACTGATGCTATTCAACTCTCTTTTGCTTTTTTACGGAAAAAAATTCTGGAGTGCATTTTGGTCTTTTTTGCCTTTATTTGAATTTTGCTGATTACTGGGGATGAGGAGTCAGCTGGTGACAATAAAGCAGAAACATTCTTCTGTGCAGTGTTTTGGCCTCTCAGGGAACTTATGATACTTATGTGCAACGATTCTTCAGAGGGACCAGAGAGGTTTGAGAGCAGCAACCCGTTGGTGTCAGGCTTGAGGTACACGTTACAGAATATCGGCTCGCATTTTGTTTCTGTGGAGGAATTCTCCAGAGCGAACAGGGAGGTTTGAGAGCAGTAAACAGTTGACGTTAAGCATGAGGTATACATTACAGAAAATTGTCTCGCATTTATCGCAAGATGATGGATCAAAATTCAAAAAAAAGGGGGCTCGAGGGTTCTGGTGTAGACTTGCAGAATCTACAGAACTGGTCGGTCCGTTTATTCCTTGTGAACTGTTGCTTCCTCGGAGTCAGATATTTACTCTTAATCCTATAGTAAATAGTATTGCCCTGTATATAATATAGGATGTAAGGTAAAAAAAAAAAAAGGATGTGGCGCTAGTGGTGCTAATCTATATTTCATGATCTTTCAACTAGGAAGTTCAATGGGGGCTGGGGGCCAGCTATCATGCGCTTTCGCCCACCCTTCTTATTTACCTTCCCTCGATTTCTCCAGGTACCCGTTTAAAGCTGTATTGGCTCTAGATGACCTTACAGAGTGATGCCACTGTTCCTCGTCCCAAACCAAACAACGAGCAACACCAGAACTCAAACCCCTGCCTTATGGGTACAGAATTTCAAGCCTAGCGTGTTAACACTCGTGTAATATAGGAGGGAAGATCCTTTTTAATCTTGGAAGAATCTATCTTCCAAGTATGTCAATAAAGATATGGATTTTGTCGTTGTTTAACGAGCTACTGGCCAGTTTTTGTGTTAGCTCGTTGTATTTTGTGTCTTCGTAGCTGGGGGTATGTAAATTTCTAGTTATGGGCAAAAAGCTAAGCCATTGAAAATCTGCTAAAAGAATCAGTTAACATGTTTTGAAGCTTACCCCAGTAAAGTACTATTAAATGCCACATTTGTGCATTTATATATCTTATATTGACTTATTAAAAATCTAGAACTGAGAGGAGTTAGTTCTTTTTTGATTTTTTTTAATGAAAATTAAAAAAAAGCTATTTTTCAATGAAAATATAAAAAATGGTGTTTTCTAAAATCTAGGGGGGAGGGGGCAATTGTTCCCCCCCCCCCCAAGTACTGCACCTGATTTTTCGATGAGTGGAAACTTTCGCAAATTAAAAACAACAACCAAGGGTTCAAACCAAGCCTTTTTTTTATATATTCATAATTCAGAATATCAAAGTTATCTTCTATAGCAGCATAAGTCCTGCCTAGGTTCAGCACATCATCTGCATAATCAGCCAGTGAAAGGTCAAGGCCTCTAAAAACAAAACTAGTGGCAACCTTTTTTTGTCCTCTACTACACTATTATTATAAAGAGGAGGGGAAGAGATACCACACTGTCGAATCCCTTTCCAGACTTATGCGAATCCAAGAAAGCACATAAACTGTAAGTTATGTCGGCACTTTAACAGCAATGTAGGCCTACAGTTTACTATACATATCCCTATATATACTTACTATTGGCCAATTCAGACCACGAGCTTCACCACTTAGCAATAATTGGGAGTGTTTTCCCGAATCAAATGCTCAAGAAATGTCATGTTCAGTCATGATTACCTTTTCATCGCTTTCTTCTACTTCTACCAAAACATTTGCAATACTTGTATGGACATGTTCCCGGCTATAAGGTTATTTGAAACCAACCTGATGGCCAGGTGGTGAACAAGCTTGGTTTATATCATCAATCACCAATAGTTCCAACAATTTGCACAAGATAGGCGACACGGTTATCGGCTGATATGAACTGCAACTACTTCTGTTTTTCCCCTTCTTGGGAACAGGGGTAACAAGACCCGCACAAAATATATCGGGAAATACTCCAGAATTTAAAATCATTTGATACAGCAGTTCTATATGACGAACTAAAAATTCAGTACCGTACATTTGGTGCATGCCGCATCGATTCTGTAAGATAGTTTCCTTTTCTTTGCATAATAACAGATATTTGAGGTAGTTACGGTAAAACCTTGGTCACGAGAATTACAAAGAATTTCATTTAATTTAGCTGAAAACTTTCCTTTAGCAGAAGAACGGGTGGTAAAAATTTACGCTAAAGTTTTGTATTGTTTTAAAAAATAGAGTTGTGAGAAAGAGTCAAACTTTAGCGTAAAGAGCGAGGCGTTGAGGAGGGGACATCCCCTTTCATATACTGAATAATTTCTGTTCGTTTTAAGCTTTAATGTTGCTCCTTACTTTCAGTTAAAAAAAACTTTTTTCTTTTATTTAATTTCTAACCGTTTTTAAATTGATGCAGGTTTTCTGTTTGGCTCACTGTACATGATTAGTTAAAACGAAATTTGCATGTTAATTTTACTCTTTTTTTTGGCTAAATGGCTTTCACAAAAGTTGTTTAATTTTATTTACGAACATTTTTATTAGTAATAAATATACGTAACGAACTTCTATATTCGTATATTTTAGTACCTATATTAGGAGGGTTCGCCCCCCTAGTCAATACCTCGCTGTTTACGCTAAAGTTCGATTTTTTTTCAATTCTTTCAGAATGACCCCTTAATCACAAAGACCGTTAATTAGAATAAATAGCTCTTATGAAAGTACTAAAAAAAACTTTAGCGTAAAGAACGAGATATTGACTAGGGGGCGAACCCAATCATATACGTAATAGCTTCTGTTCGTTTTAAGTTTTGATGTCGAAAAGTTTTCAGTTGAAAACTTGTTTTTTTTGTTTTTTTTATTTATTTAATTTCTGATCGTTTTTTAAATAATGCTGGGAAATCCGGCGACCCCTTCATAGCAATGTTCCTTCCCCAATGAAAACTTCCTCCATGGAAAGATCCACCCCCCCCCCGATCCACCCCCCCACTACCAGAAAAAAATTCCCCTGAAAACATCTGTATACTTCCAAATAACCAATTCTATATGTAAACATTGGGCAAAGTTTATAACTTGCAGCCCTTCCCCCGGGGACTGTGGGGGATTAAGTCATCCTCAAAGACATAGTTATTGCATTTTTCGACCATGTTGAACACAATGGCTATCTCAAAATTTTTATTGGGTGACTTCGGGAAAAACATGAGCGTGGGAGGGGGAATGGGTTGCCCTCCATTTTTTTGGTCACTTAAAAAGAGAACTAGAACTTTTAATTTTCGTTTGAATGAGCCCTACCGCGATATCCTAGGACCACTGGGTCGATCCGATCAACACTGGAAAAAAAAAACATGCTTCCGTGATCTTTATTCTGGCAAAACATGCAAAATTCCTCATTTTCGCAGATAGGAGTTTGAAACCGCTACAGGTGGGTTCTCTGATACGCTGAATCTGATGATATGATTTTCATTAAGATTATATGACTTTAGGGGGAGTTTTCTCCTTTTTTCAAAAATAAGGCAAATTTTCTCAGGCGCGTAACTTTGGATGGGTAAGACTTGACTTGAAAAAATTTATATATTTGAAATCAGCATAAAAATTTGATTCTTTTAATGTATCTATTGGTATAAAAATTTCGTTTTTTAGAGTTTCAGTTACTATTTTTTTTATATTTATTTATTTATTACCCGTCAAAATAAGGTACAAAAGACGGAGTACCACTAAAAAAGAAAAAACACACGCAAAAAACAAATTACAACACATTACACATAAAGACGAGAAACAAAAACTCAATGATACACTGCATTGCAGGTACGTAAGAAATTTTACTTTTTAAACTCCCAAGTACTGAAGAAACATAAGCAATGTAATTGATAACTTCAATTCAACTAACCTAACCTACAGCAAAATACTTGATAACTTCGATTCAAAATCAAGAGACTCAATCAACTAGTCTAAATATGAAGAGACGGTAAAAAGACTAAATATGACAAGAGATGTGCAAACAAAATTAATGGACAGCGATTTACTGTCTTAGCAAACGTTACCTAGGGTGGGAAGAAACTTTCTCGTTGTACCGTTTAATTTGTTCAATTATAGCTGCCGTCGTGTCCGCAATTTTAAAATTTTTAACAAGGTGCGAATTTCTTGTCCACGGTGGGAGCCGCAACAAGAACTTCGCATACTTAAAAAAGGCGGATCTGAGCTTTCTTTTCTCTGGCTCGGGAAAAATTCTCCAAATTCCCTCGGTAGGACAGCATCACGTCTGGTGTATATTCAGTGAGGGCTCGACCATGGCCAGGAAGTAAGAGTTCAGCCTGTAGGTGGTCGCACATGTCTTTAATGGGTAGTAGGATGTCCTTCTGTACACCTCTCTTTCCCATATGAGTTGGTCATGGAGAAGTGAGTCGTAGGCACGGCAGACGTCATGTACACCTATAACAATGGACTCCTTTGATTCATCAGCGTCAATCAAGACTGAAGCCAAAGCAGAAATGGCTTGGCCGCAACCAAGACCCCTCTGGAACCCAAACTGGGAAAAGGGAGTCCAGCATTTTTCCTGGATTCCATCAATGACCAAAAGTTCGAAGATTTTGCAAAGCGTTGGTGCTACTGTGATCGGTCTGAACGCAGCATATTCCGAAGTACATTTCCTTTCTTCGGGACTGGCCTAAGCGACCCAGTACTGAATGCCGATGATACGAGTCCAGTAGTGAAGATCATCTAAAAGAGAAGAGTTAGGTGTCCCATGAAAGTTGGGCTGCAATGGCTAAGGTGAAGGGTAGATACAAGGTCAATGCCAGCCGAATTTCTTTTTTTCGACCATCGAATTGTGGACGCCACCTGTGATTGGGTAACTAGGAAATTTGTATCTGGAATTGATGACAGGAGGGACGAAAGCTTTTCTTGAACATAAATATTAAAATCCTGTTTTGGGGCTGAAAACTCATCAAGGTAAAAGTTTATCTATGTTAAAGATGTTAAACATTTTCCATAACAGATTAGGATTTTTAATTACTTTTTCAGAAAGCTCGGATTTCAACTGCGCACGGTGACGAGCAAGTTCCTTTCCAAACCAAACCTACGATGCAACTCTAATCTCTTTAACTACTCCTGACTGTGATCTACCACATTCTTACTATGTCCCGTACCAGAAGGTAGCTCAGTCGCATGCTAATTGTAACAAAGGGTTAGAAGACCATCCCTTTTCTTGAGTTTTTTGTCTGGCACGAGACTTGGGCAATCCCTGAGATTTGGCAAACAGAAGACCATGGGTCAGTTCGGCGTAATAAATATTAAGACGTAGCCGCGCATCTCTTTCATCACGATGAGAGAATTTCATAAGTAGGTCAAATGGTACGCAAATTTTTGACAGAACAAGATCACAAGAATCTTGAAAATTTTCTTTATCATTTGTACGCCAAACCGGAACCTCTTGCAATTTTTGAGTAAATAGCGACAAATTGTTCGCAGCCGAAAACGAGGTGGGTCTACTGATAATGCATTGAAATTGAAAATGATCCAAAGTTAAATTATTCGCAAGAACAAGAACCTCCCGTACTGGCAAAGAACAAGAACTAACAATGTGGTCTAGATTGGACGTAGAACCAGATTGGTGGATATACGAAAAGTCCTGGTTTTTCCAGTGAATAGTAAAGCGGTTCTCAAGTACCCCTATTAGAATGCAACAACGACTATTTTGGGCACTAATATCAGTTTCTAAATTACAGTTGAAGTTACCCACTATTATGCACTCAAGGGACTCGCGCTCGGCTTTTTTAAGGCAGCGGGCTAGTTTGGCAGCACTTATAGCAAAAGCACTATCAGATTTGTCGTCACGGTAATCAGTTGGAAGGTACACATTTATAACTAGCAGGTTATCCAGTCTAGTTGAAAGAAAATTGTCACTGTTTTCGTATACTTCGCACGCGAGACGATTGCTAACCAACGTGGCAATACTGCTAGACAGACGGCCCCGCAGAGATGAACGTTTTCCAGGAACGAAGTACGCTGAGTAGGATAACCTGAGACTTAGTAGTTTTAGGCCGGCCTCTGTAATGAAATGTTCTTGCAGGCATATCACATTGTAATTATTCACAAGCTGGTCAACCCCAAGAGACCGCTTGGAAAAGTTTCCGTTTATATTCCAAGAAAGTAGTGAAATGTTAGAGATTTCATTGTTCATCATGTTAATGAGTTGCCTTTTGCTGGTTTTTCGGACACTTCATGCTATAGAAGGTATGACCCGCTTTCTTGCAGGAAACGCAAAACATAGCACGAGCACATTTTTCTGCATCGTTCTTTTTGGGGACATGGTCACACGCGCCACATCTGGAGCAGTGAGGGCTATTGGTGCACTCGGCAGCTAAGTGACCTTGGTTGTGGCGTGAGTAGCAACGATGGGGTAAGAAACGGAATTCTTCAGTGGGCAGTTTTTCGAAATAGATCTTCACAAAGTCCTTAAGAAATGTATCCAAATCCGATCGAGAGCTGAAAAATACTTTGAACGTACGGGAACTGCTAAGCTGTTCAGACTTCGTAGCCCTGGGGATCAGTGCAGTTAGCTCATCTGGTGGTACGTCAGAGAGGACTCGTTTCACTGCACCAATATAGTTAGGGCTCCTTATGACAGCAGGAATCTGCGGCTGGATGTTCTTGAGTGACTTAATAATGGTTTCAGGTTTGTCTTTCGAACGAACCGCCCTTTTCCAGTCCGATTTGACTTTCCTCAATTTAGATATGTAACTAGTATCCGCACATACCGAATATATGAATCTCTTCCTAGCACTCGGGTTATCAAGCGACTCGGGCAGATTTTTCAGTACGATTGCATAGGAGGGCTTATCAGGCTGGTTTTAAGCGCTTGGTCATTCGATCGGTTTGTTGGCATTAATAGCAAAATGGTTCTTAATAACTCGAGACAATTCATTCACCTTAATAGCAACGGTTGCTGCAGTAGCTTCACTAGTAGCAGGGACTGAGCAGGGAAAATCAATAACAAAGTTCGGCAATTCGGTCTTTTTGATGTAAGCCCTTTGAATTCATCTTCAATTGTCCTTAAAATTATTTTCACCTTTTGCGTGAGATCTAAAGTGTGTTTTTAATTGCATTAGTTGATGAAACGGTCTTTTTGCTTCTCGAATTTCGTTTGGTGTGAAAAAGCCGACGCCTGTATCAACTATTTCCTCCAGTTTTTCTCCTCTATCCATACAACGGCTCACGAAGTTCAACGAAGCATTCAAGAATAATTTGTCCTTCAAATCCGTCTACATCCCGAAAACAACGCAGTAATGTCGACGCACCTTGAGAAAAGGTTGAAAATTGCTTACAAGATTTGCCTAATAAAATCTTCTATTGGCAGCCTCCGATCGGTAACACTGAGGTGAAATAATTGCCCGCGGGGAAAATCGTAGCGGTTAAAATTAACAAACCATAGAAAAGCTGATTATAAAAAGTCTTCAAATAAGTGTCTGCTGGGAAATTACTCACAGTGTAAAACAGGGTTTTATCCAAAAAAGAGTTCTTTACACCACAAGCTCTAGATCAAGACTGAACCGACTCGCTCCTTACTTACAGTTCGTTACCAGGAACTGCATAAAAAGGACATATTTTGCAAATTTATGACATAAAATAGAATATTTCCTCGCTGGATATATTTTTTGTAAAAAAAAATGTCTTTTTTCACCAAATCAGTATTTAAACTACTTGTCTAGCACTAAATTTACTTAACTACTTATTTTCTACTAATTTTGTACAAACGTTATTTTTTTTACAAATGGTATTATTTTTCGGATTTGCTTGCTCTTTCCCATAGACAACTATTTGCAATTACTATTGAAATTCTTCACAAGTTTGTAATATTTCATCCATAAACAATTTTATTTCTTGTTGCTACTACTTTATAGTTAAGATAGCAGGCAAGGAGGTACTTTTTTAGTTAACAATCCCTTCCGGCTTCCAATAGTCAAGCAAACACATATATCTATTTATCAAGTATTACTAACTGAAAATGAAAAGTTAGCAAAAAGAAAAAAAAATTAGATTCTTGATGATCTGGAATCAATTTTGATATCAATAGAAATACCAAAAAATTAACTTATTGTGCTGATTCCAAATATATAATATTTTTTAAGTATAGTGTTACCCATTAGTGGGCCTTTGGAGATTTGCCAAATTTTCGAAAAAGGTGAAAAACACCCCATAAAAGTAAAAATAAATAAATAATGGAAATCACGGCATCAGATTCAGCGTATCAGAGAACCCCACTGTAGAGATTCCAAGCTCTTATTTATAAAAATGAAATTTTATAATGTTTGCCAGAAGAAGCATCACGGATTCGTGTTTATTTGTTGTTGTTGTTGAATTATCCAGAGGTGATCATCTCAAACCAATGGTACTAGAATTTCGTAAGAGGGCTTGTTCAAACGAAAATAAAAGATCTAGTATCCTTTTTAAGTGACCGACAAATTGGAGGACAACTAGCCTGATCAAAATTTTGAGATAGCCATTTTGTTCAGTATGGTTGAAAGGTACAATAGATATGTCCTTGGAGATGAAATGACCCCTCGGAACCACCAGAGGAAGGGCCGCAAGGTATGCAATTTGCCATTGTTTACATATAGTATTTGTTATAGGGAAGTATACCAACATTTTCCAAGGGAGGAAGGAGATCTTTTGGGGGTGGATTTTCTATAGGGAGAATTTCCCATTGGGATAGAAGTTTCCGGAGGGGGAAACTTTACATGGGGGGTATTTACCAGAATTTGTATACAGAATGTTTTTTATTTGTCTTTTTTCTCGTTGTTGATCCCACTGTACGTGTAAAGACACTCTGAAGGAACTCTCAGGGGGAAGTTTTCAGCGGAGTTGGAATTCTCTTGGGTTTTTTTGTGGGGGGGGGGATTTTCCACAGGAGAAATTTTCATGGGGGAATCATCACCAGGAGAAATTCCTCCATGGAAAATTTCTGGGGGATAAACTTTCCAGGGGGGGGGGTGTTTTCCAAACAGGAATATTTCCCAATGACCTTAAAAGGGATCAGAAACTAAATGAATACAAGTCTTTCTTCAAATAAAAGTATGGCAAGGAGTATTTTTCAGGCAGAATCGTAAGCCAAAAATTTTCAGGGAAGGATTCGCAGTAGGGATGGAATTGTCCGGGTGTAATTTTCTGTCAGAAGAATTTTACATGGGAAGCACTTTCTACAGAAAAATGTTTCGTGAGGAATTTTTCCACAGAGGGGGTGGATTTCCTGGGTTTATCTGAAAAACGATCAGAAATAAATACAAAAACTAGTTTTTTCTACTGAAAATAAGGAGTGACATTAAAACTTAAAACGTACAGAAATTATTCCGTATATGACGGGGGCCACTCTTTTCTCAATACCCCCCTCTCTACGCTAATGTCTGACCTTTTATCTAATTTTTAAAGAGCTATTCATGAAATATAAGGGCTGTCTTACCCTTGGAGTAAGTCCCTCAACTCCACCCTTGACGGAGAGGGGTGGAGCCACCCCCTCCACACACGTATTCTTTCCCTAGATGCATCTAACATAAATTTTGTGAAAGATGGTCCAAAGAACATATGACAATGCCCTCAGCGTTTACGCAACCCATAAGAGCCCTGGGACAAGGGTTGTAAGTTATGCCCCAGGGTCATATAAGGTTTTATGGAATGGGTAGTCGTATAAACTCCAGATGGGGCTCATTTAATTGAAGTTTAGTGCCCTTTATAAAAGTCAAAACTGATTTGAGGGCACCCCCCCCTTGTCTATCAGTTCCAAAAACCAGCATTCAATCGGAATTTGTAGACATCTATTTTGTTCAGCATTGTCCAAAGGTCGAGTAATTATGCCTTTGGGGATGTAACCCCCCTGATTGAAGGGCAACCCAGCTTACCTAGGACTCCGCAACGTCGCTTGATTCCTGGATTGTACCTTATGACCTACGTAAGAAATACTCTGAATTGCAAAAAGCTACCAAAAGAAGTGAAAATGCTGACCCTCATGTCAAACATACCTGTTAAGTGGAACTCTCGAAGGAAGATGCGTGTTAAGCTCCGACAGTTAGTTTTTTTACTGTTTACATGTTTTTATGACTTTTGTGCTTTCACACCAGTTCATTTTTTATGGTTGAACTAAATGAATCTTTTATTTTTCATTATATTCGATGTTAACTGACCACTTTGAAAGAGGTTTACAAGTCGTAAAAAACTAGTATCTGAGATTTCAAGATGGACATATTATGGACATATTATAGACAAAATATGGACATAATTTGGCTGAAAAGGACACATTTTTGTATTCTCAAGGGACATGTTCATTGACCTAAAAGTTGGCAACTCTGATAACTGTTGAAAAATTGAAACATTAGCAGTAAATTTAAAATTTAGGAACGTGGCTAGTGGGATAGAAAAGTTAGTTTAAAAAGATCTGCCTAAAACGATTTGTTAAGATGCAAAAGAAAAAAGTTTTACTGATGGGAAAAAGTGGCTCAGGAAAAACTAGTATGAGGTCAATAATATTTGCAAACTACATTGCCAGAGATACCAGAAGACTTGGAGCAACAAGTAAGTTTATACTGGCTAGTGCATTCAAAACTTTTATAGACGATTGTTATGATAAAATTGTAGACAAGCTACTTTTTTATATCTTGGAAAGGGTTTAGGTTAGGAAAATATATTTTTCAGTTACAAATCCAAGACCAAAAACATAGGCTACTCCAGGAAGGTATTGCCAAGCTACTATGTTAACCCTCTTCTGCTTCCTATGTCTGTAAAATTTGGCTACTTGACAGGTATGTAGCCAAGCCTAAAGAATACCTTTAGTTTTCATCTGCAGCCCAAAATAAAGGCTTAAATGGGGTTTTAGCCTAGAATAGGCCTACTTCCTAACCATGGCCTAGGACAAGATGCCAAGTAATGTTGACAGCCAATCAATGTCTCAACAGTTAGGGTAAGACACCCAGTAGTTGGCCACCTGCCTATTCTCGGACAGAATCTTTTATACTAGGCTATTTTAATAACCAATTTACAATGAGCTGTTTGTATGTCCAAGTTAAGGCAGAATTGTCACTTGTTAGTAAATTAAAAAATAGGAGGCGCTGTACAAGTGAAACTATTTGAATTAGTAACCTACTTGTTCAGAAATTCTTCAGAAAATTTTTTGATACAAAAATTAAGTTTCTAGGTGGTATAATACAGTAATTACAGTAGTTTAAATGTCAAAAAGTTTTCAAAGTGATTAAAGTGTCCAACTACTGGGTGTCTTACCCTAAATCACTGTAGAAAACATCACACAATGCCTTTTCTTATTCTCTTTCATAGTTCAATAATCATTTCTGAGGGAAATTCTATTTTGAGTACTTAATGGGGCCCCAGAAGACAAAATAGGCCATAGTAGGCTAACCAAAAGTTAAAAAAAAATTTCAAAAAAATGGCTAGTGAAAAAAATTGCCATGTAAATTTCTAGGTTGCACTATAACTTAGCTAGGATGAAAGTGAAAACATCATTTGATGTCCTTTTTTTATGCTCTTAAATAATAAAATAATTTATTATGTTGTAAATCACATCTTGAGCCCCTGAAGGGGCTCCAAAGTTATCTTATAGTAATTATGAAAGAGCATAAAAAACACAAATGATGTTTTCACTTTCATCCTAGCTAAATTATATGGCACATTACAAATTTACCATGAATCCCTCACATCTTTTTACCTAAGAGGAATAAAGCATAACACATATTAAATATGTAGCCAAACCTAGGTACCTTTCCCTCCCCCTTAAACTCCAATAAACAACATTTTAAATATTGTAAACACAATAACAAATTTCAAACTCTTGAAATTATTAGTTTATTGACTTACCTACAGGGACATCTTTTTGGAAATACCAATTAGGCTATCCTGTTTTGATGTATATATCCTTTCAGTGTATCAGTTTTATTCACATGTTAACAGAAAGCTGATTGTCTTCTGATTCTAAAATTGCAACTTTTATTGATTAATATTTATTTTGTACAAATATCAAATATACTTTTTTCTTTCCAATTGCTTGTCAAAACAGAGACCATATTTTGATTTTATGATGACAAATTAATCCCATTGGGCTGGCTCCAGTGAGAGATGATTAGGTCTACACTTAGGTGATTGGGTCTTTACAGGTCTGTAGTAAAATAGGGGCAGTCCAAAAGCCCATCTCTATTTTTTTGGAATGCCAAAGAAAAGAGGTCTTTCCAAAAATGAAGTCTTTTACCCTAATTGTCTCCAAATACAGAGAGCTAATCTGGTTTTTGTCAGATCATACAGAGCAAACTTCTCAAGTGTGTTCTGTATAATACATAAGTACAAGACAATACTAAATTGTTCAGAGTAGGCTATATATTACCATCACAAGAGAGGGGATGGGAAATAGAAATTTTCAGTGGAAACAAATGTTATATTATGATTCAGGATAAAAATCTACTTCTAAAGACAAGTCTATTTCTTAGCTATCTCAATTATCTGTGAATCCAAAATTTACCCAAATTCTGAATTTTCAGGGTCATTTCCAGCATAGCCCTATCCAGTTATCTAACCCAGCACTATAGACTGTACAAGGAAACCAGACATGGAGACCCATCAAATGGGTATTTGCTATCTAAATTAATTGCAAAGCATGATTTCTCATTGTGTTTACAATACTTAAACTGTTTTTTTTTGGTTTAGGTAAGGGGGGGGGGAAGGTACCTAGGTTAGGTAAGGTTACATATTTAATATATGCTATGCTCTACCCCCACCCCCCAATGTGCAAATATATAGCCCAAATTTGTTTCTAAACTATTATATGTTCATCCTATTTTATTTCATTAGCATTAACCAAATTTGACTTCTTTTGTGTATAGTGCTGGGTTAGATATAATGCACCAGTACCCTTCATCCCATCCTTATCCCCTTAATTATTTTATATAAACCTCGGCTGTTTTTTTTTTTCTTTTTCAATTTAGTTTGATTATTTGGCATTATTAAAAATATTCTACTGAGAAAAAATGAAAATATAAAAATTAAAAAAAAAGAAGCAAATTTTTGGATAAAGCTTATGGCTATATCCAGATATTAGCACATAAAGAGAGTTCTACTGGATACAGTATACAACACATAAAGTTGGGATACAGTTATACTGGAAGCGACTGTGACAATGCAATAACTAGAAATCTTCTAAATGTAATGTAGGCTAATTAAATAGGATTTCTTTTATTATTGGACTAGCTTTTTGTTCATAAAAGAAATCTTAAACCGAAACTATCCACTGATAAGAAGTTGTGGCACTAAGATTGTTTACACCCCTGTGCACTAGGTAATATTCTGCCACTTTTTTTTTCAATTTGCCCCCAGAACTCTTTTCCCCTCATCCATAGTTTTAGGCACAAGTGAACTCGTATCTGCTTTGTTGAGGCAGAGACAAAAGAAGCAAAATCTTACCCTAATTCCTTTGTATTAAATTATTCCTTCCCTTGTCGTTGGATACGAAACACTGGAGTTCTACTTTGAAGTTGGTAATTTTTTGGCTCAATCTGAGATAACAGAGAAATTGGTGATGACAAAATTTTGTCAACCAATCTCTCAAAACTGGCAGCAGGAAAACAAATGCAAACCAGTTTTTCACAACACCAGACTTCATTGTGCCAAATTTGAGGGGGAGATTGCTTCCAGTGTTGCCAACAGGGTACAATTGTACTATTGTTGATACAATTCAGAGGTCCTGGTACAATGCAGTACATTGGGACTTTTTCAGTACAATCAAATTTTCTGTTATATATTGGTTTTGCTTGCTTCTTTTTTGCTCAGATATGTGTTCCAAGTTTTATTTCATCAATAACTTTATTCTTGTCATGGGAAGTTTTTTACCTGCTGTTCAGATGGTACAAAGTAGTCTCTTGTGGTAAAATTTTAGTCAGAGAACTGGTATAGTTTATTTCAAAGCATTGGCAATGCTGATTTCTTCTCTTTTTGTTGCGCTTGGTTAAGCTTACTGAGATGTAAACATCTTCTGATTCTGAACATCTTCTTTTGTTCTGAGCCACATGAAATATCATATTTGTCCTTTGAAAATAATTAAATAAAAGAAGTTTTTCAACTGAAAGTAAGGATCAACAGTAAAACTTAATACAAACATAAATTATTACGTATATGACAGGGGTTACCCCCTCCTCAGTACCTCGCTCTTTACGCTAAAGTTCGACTTTTTGTTCCGATTATTTAAGAATGACTCCTGATACACAAAGACCGTTTAATTAGAATAATAACCTTTTTACAAATCAGTTCATTACCACAAACTGTTTGATATCAACTTCTTACGGAATATTAAGAGGGACATCATTTTAATTTTTGTTTTGGGGCAGGATAGGGGGCGTTTCCCCCCAATATTCTCCCCTAGATTTTGGAAAATACCTTATTCTGGTATTTACATTGAAAACTGGCTGTTTTTGATATTTGCATTAAAATAATTGAAAAAAGCAACAAAATTGCCCTCTCCCCGCTATCTTTTGAAATGGCACAACTGAAAGTAGATAAAGTATATGAACTATGAAAAGAAAGTAAAATTAGCAACTACAGCTCTTAAAGTAAGTTAGGATATACATAAAAAACTCTTCCTTTTGGCAGCTTTATAAAAAAATGGCAAGGCATACAGAAAAAGTAAGGGATATTGTACAGATTTCAAGATTTGGGGGAATAGAGAGAGGGTTCCACCATCTAGGCAGTGGCGTCTATACCCTCTCGTGCTCACAGGGCAAAATAGCCTATTGATTACCCCCCCCCCCTGTCTCTCAGAATTTTCAAGGCAAATGTTAAAAAAGAATTTCCTTAATTAAAAAAAAAATAAATATTTATTTAAATTTGACTTTTCTTACTTTAGCCTCTGCAAAATTATTAATTTCGACATCTAGTAAAATACGAACAGATTGAATACAAAATATTAAAAAAAAAACATTAAAATTAATTAAATTTGGTCTACTTACTTTTATTTTCAAGGAATGGTGGTGAAGATAATCAATGATAAAAAAAATGAAAATTTTCGATTCAATTTATTTGTACTTTCTGCCAACTCTGCCCTCTACTTTATTTTAAATAAATAAAATTTCAAAATTACAAAATGACTATAACCGTCACATTATGTATTAGAAATTTTGCATCCCTGAAATTTCTGACCCCGGAGCAAGTTCCCCCTCTGTCCCCCTAAAACCACCTCTGTATCTAGGCAACCCATGCTGCTATGATAGCAACTGAAAAAAAAACTGTTTGCCTAAACCATTGTGGCGAATTGCACTAAAATCTCAACTTAGAAGTTGAAAATGTAATATCGAACCATTCTCATATTTCTAGATTCTTACAAAAAGATATAAAAAAAAAGATTTTTGTTCAAAAGTTTTAGAAACGTTTCAATTTTCCCAAATCAAGTGAAAATGACAGTGAAAACTAAAAAATGGGTCATATAGTGCCATAAGGGTAAAGATATACTAAAGAAAACTGGCCTGTTTCTGCGGATGCTTGAATTGTCCCATATCAAATTACGCCCCTGGTTTTAGTCAAAATATAGATAGGAAATACAAATATTTTTTCTTCTAGATATGAATGGAATAATACGAAATTGTTTTCACAGTTGTCAGATGAAGAATCCAATCCATTAAATCACAATTTTTTATACCCAATAACAAGGCCACACCCAGTATTTTTTTGCAGGGGGTTTTACTCAATTTTTTTTTTGGGGGGCCCCTTACACAAAAAAAAATAAAAAAAAGCATACATAATTTGTTTATGTCCATTTTTGTTACGTTTTTACAAGTCAGACAAACATTTCGCGGGGGGTTAAAACCAAAAGATGCACGGATCAAAAACGGCCCCATTATATTAAATACCTAACCAAAATACCAACTCTACTAGGTCAACTATATATTAAATTACAACGTAGTTTCCACTGACCCTAAGCTAGGGTAAAAAAAAACAGTATTCAATTGAGCAAAATTATGTAAAACTCAAACCTCTACATCTTGTTACCAAAAAGGAATTGAGAAGGATTGTATATGTCAATGAATAGCTAAGAATCTAAGCTATTCATCAATATGGTTAGTATTAAAATTATTTAAGATCAAACAATTAAAATTATTAGTTTATTGACTTACCTACAAGGACCTCTTTTTGGAAATACCAGTTATCCTATTTTGATATATATATATATCCTTTTAGTGTTTTGTTTTATTCACATATTAACAGAAAGCTGAGTTTCTTCTGATTCTAGAAATGTAACTTTTGTTGCTTGATATTTATTCCATAAATCACAAATATTAAATATAATTTTTCTTTTCAATTGCTTTTCAAAACAGAGACTACATTTATAATTTATACTGACAAATTATTGGTGAAAATTTGACCAAGAAGGCAGGTTCTTGTTACTTCCCTCACATTGCATCATGCTTTAGTAAAAAGGGGTGGTCCAAAAACCCATTGCTATTTTTCTGGAATGCCAAAGAACAGTGGTCTTTCCCAAAAAGAGGTCTTTTACTCTATGAAAATGAAATACTTGTGGGGCTCCTGTAAGGGCTCAAGAAGGAATATGCATCATAAGTAATTATTGTATTATGAAAGAGCATAAAAAAGGCATCAAATGACATTTAATAGTAAAATGTTATTTTGAAAACAAATTTTTAGGAGTTTTCTAAAAGACCCTGAAAACCCTCATAAATGGCATCAGGGTAAAACTGATGTATTTTAAGTAAGAAATTGGATTATCAATGCTTCTTGACTACTGAGGTCCTTGCATCAGCCCTGTAGTGTGTTGCTACAGCTGGATTTAATCTCTGAGTCATGTATTACCAAGCTGAGGTCAAACCTGCTGCAGTACCATAGGACCAGTAACCTCTTATGTATTTTTGAGAGGTCTCTAGCTCTTTTTTAAAATTCTTGCAAATTTGTTTCCAAAATAACATTTTACTATTAATGCTAAGGAAAATAATAAGTCAGTTTTTTCTCACTATCCAGTTTTCCTTAGAAACATGTTTTTAAACTTTTGGTAATTTTAACTGTTAACTCTTTTAGGGCTCAAAATATAATTTCCACAGAAGCAATTATGAAATTATGAAAGAGCATTAAAAAAAGGCATTAAGTAAGAATTATGAAAGAGCATTAAGTAATGTACCGTATTCAGTTCATCCTAGCTAAATCATATGTAAACTACAAATTTCCCTGTAGGTTTATGTCTTCAGCCTCAATGGTAAAGGTCAGGACTAGTTGCTCTTCAGAATTAGACATCCTAGAACAAGAAGAGACACATTTATGATGCTGCTTTTAGTCTCATCTTTATAGTTTTATTTGTATTTTTGGCAATACATCCCCAACCCCCTTCTAATGGTCTTATACAAAAAGATAACTAACCAAAACATGAAGGAATTCTTACTTTATAATATGTAGCAAGTACCAATAAATCACATTTCCTTGTGCTCCCCACTTTTATTTGTTTTTGAATCAGTTGTCATCAATTATTATTTTTTTTTCATATAGCCTAAGGCTATATGGGACCATTAGAGTTGGATAAGGATGAATTGTCTAAAATGTAAACAAAACTATGTAAATAAGCCTAAATTATCAAATTTCCATACCGACGTTTTAGTTTTTGCTGAAGATCCGGGTTTCCCTCTGTCATCATTTCTAGTATTTCTATAAAATTACCTCGATTGTGTGAGTCGTCGTGTTCATCATGACCTCGAAATGGGAGCCCTTGGCATGCTAGGGCACATGCCACTTTCGCAAGTGTGACTATATGCAGGCGATTTTCCGCTATGGCTTCCTTCCGATTTGAATAGAGAGTTGTAGCTATTGACTCAGATGTGCGACACTCAATTGCTTTATATTTGGTCCAGCTGCGATTTGCTTCGTTATGAGCTTCTGAAGCCTCGTGTTTTTCAATCCTTTCGAATATCTTTTTCCAGTTATTCATTCCTCTGTCGACAAACACCACGTTATCAGAAGTATTTCCATGATTTGTTGTTAAGTAAAAGTGCCGACAGCAAAAGCAGTAAATGGCGTCTTCTTTAATAGAGTATTCTATCCATGGTTTTTTCTCATAGGCTTTAGCAGAAAAACGGCGACCGTTTGTTTTGGAGTATTCGGCTAGCTTTGGCTGGTTGGGCGCCTCCCTTTTATGGTCGGGGATGTCATGATTGCCCCTCAATATCTTGTCCGATGCATCGGATGGACTTCCGCCCTAGAAAAAAATCCAGTGCTTTCGGTTTTAAACATTTTAACTCTATTCAGAGGCCGTTAGCTCTGAAAGAGTTGTTCCCTTAAATCTGTGTCTAGGAGACATAAGGAATAATAGACTTTCTTAGTAAATATTTCTAGAATTTCCAACGCTCCGCAGCAAAAAATACTGTTTTCAAGCCATTTATTTCCTTTTATACAGAAACTTTCGCCACTCTAAACCTTTTTTCCGTCTGTACAGTTTTGGTTTTGTTGTAAAACTCTCGTCGTGCTCGCCCCCCCCCCTAAAAAAAAGTGATAGTGACGCCCCTGCTCCTAGCTTCTAATTAGCTTTTCTGCTACCGTTTAGTGTTACGTATTGGAATTTTGCCCTTAATAGTTTTCGTTTTTGTTATTTCATGATTAATAAAGGGGTGGTCTATTAAATCGGGTGTTTTTTCTCTCATTTATAATAATAGCTTTATTTCCACCAAAATTGACGATAGCATACAAATATCTTTCGACTGATCATTTAATACGCTCTAGCATCTTCTGCATGTTTAAGCGCCTCCAACTGCTCAAATTCTCAGATTTTAGAATTCGGTAAAATAGTCTAAGCTAGTCAACTGAAATTTAAAAGGGTTAAAACATATATATCATTTTTTGTCAGTTTAACTACGAGTAGAATTTCGTAAATTAAACGGTAACATAATCCGAATAAGAAACTTAGCAACTCAATACAACAAAATTCTCGTACTTATCTAGCTTATCAGATAAATCTAGGAGCGCATATTGTAAATTTTGTTTTTGATGAAGCATGCTGACGTGAATTGAATACTTCGCATTAACAGCCGATTTCAATTTATGACGTAGAATTCTTTCTCAGCAGTGCCCTTTTCATTCATACTAAAACTGTAAATCAAGATTTAATTTAGCTCTTTTTCGTTCCTTTTTTGCACCATACCGAGTTTCAAGGGTGAGAATATAACAAGAGGTATAAATAATGGTGAGCGGCCGCCTAGCAAAAATGGCTGGGCCTTAGGAAAGCATTTAATGCTCTTTAATTCTCTTAAGCTCTTCCAAAACTATTTGCCATAACTTTTGTCTTTTAACTCAGGCTGTAGTCCCTGTAGTAATCTCTTATTTCCTAGCCTGCCCCCCCCCCCCTCCGGGAATGACACCGAGATTTCTAAAAGTTTTTTTTATATGAGCGGTTATTTTTTTCTACCTACAAAATTTGCGATTTAGAAATTAATACAAATTTGTAGCACGAAATCAAGATTTTAATTCTGTAGGCTAAGCTTTAGTTCGCATGGAATTTATTGCATGAAGCAAAGGCTATAAGTTGATATTAGTCAAACCATAAATGGCAAAATTACACACCTCACTTGGGCCAGCTTCTGTTGCTGCTACACTATCCACCAACTTAGCTTTTTTAGCCGGTTGGCTGGGTTTAAAAATATCGATTATTTTTCTCTGACTCATCGCACACTCTTATTCAACAAATGAATTCACATTCACACTGCCACAATTGCCCTTGCCCACAATGCAATGCTTTTGACAATGCTAGAGAAAACACGAGGCTCCGGGTTACGCGTCATTTCGTACAAGATTTTGTATTCGATAAAATTTGTGTTTTTTATTCGAATGAAGGATAAATAAGGGTATAATCTAAAAAATCTGGGGGGGGGGGCAAAATCAGGTCTGGGGGGGGGGGGGCAAAACGAGGTCTGGGGGGGACAACTGCCCCCCCTGCCCCATAGCAATTTACGCCCCTGGCTAAAATTATAAAAAAGTGGAGTAACAAAAGAAAATAGTAGGAAAAGACATACAAAACAAACACATTCAAAACAATATCAATATAAAGAACTACAAATGCAAATCAGAACAATCACACAAGAGGATGAAAAGGACCCAACTGCTTGCAGGCCTATCTTTTAACTTGGAGTCCAACTTATTATATGATGTCAATATGTCAGTTGCATTAAATGTTCAAATAATCTTATGTTTTCTATACCAACAAGGCAGATACAAAAGATATTTACAATAACAGAAGTACAATACTCTAATATTCTGTATGTCACTAGTATTAAAAAATGGTTGCAAAACTGGTAGAAAAAGAATGGAATGGTTGCAATATGTTGAATAGTTTTTAGCCAAGGCCTTTCAAGAATGTTAGACACGATTTGGGACAATATTAGCATAACCTGCTTTAAGCTTATTCTGAATATCTGCAAGTGCACTAACATGGATAGCTGAAACAGAAGATCAGATACTAATTCTGAGGAACCAGCTTAACTGAAAAAGAACTACAACTCAAATCACTATTTGGGTTTTTAGCATTGAAAACTCACATTTTTCAGCATTAAGCATGAGGCCAATTTTTTCCAAAAGCTTACAAACAAACTGGTTAGACTTAGGGTGAATTTTGAATGGCTAATAAGTAATAAATTATCTGCATAAGCAATATAAGATAAATTAGTTAGACCTGTAAAACATAACAGAAAAATATGAGAAAGCACAAGGTATAGACAAGCATTAAAAAGGTATGGCGACAGACCCCCCCCCTGCCTAAGTCCACACTAAATAGGAATAGTACCAAAAAAGACCTCTCCTGACCAAAGTCAAACATATGAATTTGCATACCAAAAATGAAGGACACATAATAGATGAAGTCACTCCAATCTGGGTGCTTAAAATAG
>NC_142798.1:18459335-18491068 GCF_049724085.1 Artemia sp. Qi Xiang Cuo | reverse complement strand
TGCAAAACATGAGTACATGGGCGCCCATAAGCTGAATTCCAGGGAGGGGGGGGAAGGCAAACCACGTCTAATTGGCACTTTTAATGCTATATAATAGAAATCCCAGAACAAAATATAAAAATAAGGCAGCATCATTCAGCCAGGGGGGACGGGCCTCCCCCCCCCCCTTTATGGGCGCCCATGCATGAGTAAACAAGTAGGAAATTTTTGAAAACAATGACTAACACAATGCATAGGGACTAAGCGGATATTTCGGCTATATATGGAACAGCCATCATCAGCGAAATAAAATATAAAAAAATAAAAATAAAACGAACTTACTCAAAAATATCATTAATAAAATAAATTTAAAAACTAAAATAAAATTTTGAAAGTCTTTCTTTCAATTTAGTATATCCGCATAGATTTTATTCACTGTCTTCACGAATTTTCTTGTTATTGCCTCTTGTTTTGTTGATGGAATGACAGTGTGGTCTTCGTCATCTCTAATACTTTATCTGTATGATGACCAACCTTACAGATGAGAAACAGAATTCAGAGCATTGCGTTCAAAATAATCAGCCGTAATTATAATAATAATTTCTGTTATCAGACATCAGCATTTTAAAAATTGAGCATAGAGCTGAATATCAGTCGCTATTCAGTCTCTGACCTGTTAAAAGCTATTTGTGTTGAAAAAGGATTATATTCGGAATCAATTAGAGACTAAATGTATCTCGTCATTCGGCATCTGACCGGTGTACAATAGTTTCAATTTTAAGCCGGATTAATTTTGGAATATATTATAACATAGAGAGTGCAAACATATCAGGACTTTAAAGCTGTTTTTAATGATTGCATATGAAATCTTGATGGACTTTTTTTACCTGGATAATGGATTAATTTCGGCTATGTTTTGAACCAAGACTGTTTTGGGCTGAGCTAAGCAAAGTGATAATGTTTTCACATTCAGCTATTCTTAATTTTATCCAATCAAACATTCGCTTGATTTTATATCCAATCTAAACAACGTTTAGATAACCTAAACGACAACGGAGAGAGAATGCTGAACTGCTGTCTCGTCCACAATCTTACCATTGCAAACACATGGTTTCAGAGACCCAATATAGCCAAGTACACCTGGTATAGCAATGATGGATCAACGAAGAAGATGCTCGACTACATCATCATACGCCGGCGATGGCTGTCTTCTGTGCAGAATTGTCGCGCCTACCGAGGCGCCGAACTTGGGAACACCGACCATCGTCTTGTTGCAGCCAAAATCCGGCTTCGCCCGAAAGCTACAAAAGCCAGCCAGAAACCTCGGAAAATTGATACCTACCGTATCCAGCAAGACCCCGCTTTGGCTAAGCAGTATCAGGTCGAAATATCCAACAGATTTGAGGTTCTTACGCAATGCGATGATAGTGAAGGTGTGTGGATGGTCTTAAAAGAGAATGTTCTTGCAGCTGCAACTAGGGTTGCTGGAATGAAACAGTGTAAGAAAAAAGACTGGATCAGCAACAAGTCCCTCGCCATTATTGATTGCAGACGGGGAGCCCGTTTTCACGGGGACATGACAGCATATAGGCAATTAAATAAGGAGTGTAACAGCATGCTGCACAAAGACCATAAGACCTTTATTGACAAAAAGCACGCGAGCTCCAAGAGGCTGCCAAAAAAAGGACATCGGAGCCACATAGAAGATCCTCCATGAGCTCTCAGGTCAATACACTCAAACTACATTGTATCTCCTTAATGCCAGTGGCAAAAATATTTACGACAAATCCCAGTGTCTTCGCCAGTGGGAGCAACTCTTCAAGAAGCTACTGAACTCAGACCCACCTGACCAAATTGACGACGAGATTACTACTGCGGCTGGGAATGCTAAACCTGCCCCCGATGGCACTGAATTTACAGCAGAAGAAATTAAAGCAGCAGCACGAAAGCTGAAGAACAACAAAGCGCCTGGAATATGTGGCCTGACATCAGAACTTCTTAAAAATGGCGATTCATCCATGACCCTCTGGCTACAAATGCTGTTTAATACTGTGTGGCGCTCTGAAATAATACCATCAGACTGGAAGACTGGCTTACTTGTGCCAGTCTACAAGAGGAAACGAAGTAAACCAGAATGTAATAACTATCGGGGAATAACTCTGCTCTCGGTACCCCTGCAAACTGTTCACCATGCTGCTCCTCAAGCGGGCAGCAAAGTACCTCCATCCCCTTCGTCGCCACCAGCAAGCTGGATTCATGACGGGTAGGTCCACTACTGAGAAAATCCATACAATTAGACAGCCGATAGAGAAAACTCTAGAATATAAAAGGAAAGCATACATTGCCTTCGTCGATTTTCTATCTGCTTTCAACACTGTCGACAGACAGTCACTGTGGTTGATCCTTCAATCTGCTGGTATACCTAAGAAAATTGTCAATCTGTTAAAAGAACTACACAATAATACCGAAAGTGCTGTTCTTGTAAATGACCAGCTCTCATCACATTTTCAAATTAGAAATGGTGTTCGGTAAGGCTGCTCTGCTGCTCCCAAACTCTTCAACTGTGTCGTAGACCATTTTCTTAACAAAACGTGGCTGGCGTTTTTTTTGGACATCAATATTTCTGATAGACTGCTGTAACTTGTTGACTTCACTGACAATGTTGCATTGGTATGTAAAAATCTCACTGATATCAAAACTGCCTTGGAAACGCTTGCTTCTGCTGCAGGAAAACTTGGTTTAAATGTAAACTGGACCAAGACCAAAATAGTGGCTGTGGCCACGACACCATGCAGCCCTCTGACAACTAGACAAATACGTGGTCAAGATGTTTAGACAGTCAAGCAGTTCACCGATGTTGGTTCAGTTATCTGCTCGAACGGAAATGTAGATGAAGAGCAATCAGCAGGGGTGGCAAAGGCGAATGCCGTTTTCGGCCGCCTACTGAGAACAATATTCCAGAAATACCAGATCAGCCATCTTACTTAATGTCGTAACTACTCTACCATGGTAGCAAACGTTGTGTTGTACCCTACGAAGACGCAGTCGCAGATCATGAAGGTAGATGCTGTCCAGACAAAACACCTCCGCAAAATTGAACACGTTAGGTGGCTCGAAAGGGTACGGAACATGGATATCCTCTTGTCATTTAAATAACCATCCCTCTCCGAACAGCTTGAGTCCCGCTCGCTGCGTTGGTACGGACATTTACTTCGCCTACCCAATTAAACCCCGTGCCAGGTTATTTTTAACTTCGATCCTACTGAGAATGGCTGGAAGTACCACAGAGTTAAACCATGAACGAGATGGGTTGGTATCTCTCGAGATTAATTGATAGTCGGGGGAAGTGGCCCCAGTGACGTTTCTACCCTGGCTCAAAACAGGCCACTCTGGAGACGACTGACGGTGCTGACTTCTGGTTCCCTCTACGCTGTCGACGCTGCCGAGCAAGAGCTTTAAGTCAAAGTAAGTCAAACATTCGATCGGGTATTGATGATGAAGTTATTATTAATCATGGAGTGGAGTTTTTTCCTGAAAATATTCTCAAAGATGCTAAAGTTGATTTATGGGCAGAAATGTACCCTAGTAGCAAAACAGCACCAAGGAGACAGGGTGATAATGCCTCTGCTCGGTATGTGAAAGATATGATTGATTTGCTTCGGAAGTGCGAAAATGATGGGCTAACAGTGCCAACGTATGTAATTATTTCACCCACTGAAGTGCCTGTAATTCCTGCTGTTGCTTATCATAAACTTGCTTCCAAAATTTGTGCTCTGGATAGTACCCTCAACTTCATCAAAGAAAAGGTAACAGCTTATGATTTAAATTTTCCGTCACTTCCCATTCCTTATGCTAGTCCTCATATTGAAAGCACTGCCACCGTTATCATTTCAAAAGCGTCTACTAAACTTAACGACCCTTCATAACGGGATCATGCTATTAATAAAATCCCTGGCCATGAAACTATTCACAGCATAAAGCCTTCTGGCGATAAGCTGCTTGTTCATATTAGTCAATCTGCTGCAAAGATTTTCAGCGATGCGGTTCCAACCGTATTGAGTAGCTGTGATGTCATGATTCAAGAAAAGAAATTTCTTGGCATTGTTAAGGGGGTGCCCGCTAATTATGAGGCGATAATTTTTAAGAAATGTGAAGGTGTCATCGACGCTGAACGTTTGGGAAAATCCCTTGCTGTGAAAATTACCTTTGCTGATGCTGTAGCCCAGAGTAATAGCCTACGACTCGGGCTCAAGGTGGGCTATGAATCATTCCGGGTTTTTGAATTCCTGCGGCCGCCCCGTTGCTGTCATAATTGTCAATCTCCCAACCACATGAAAACCAAATGCGATAAGCCAACAAAATGCAGCCGCTGTGCCGGCTCTCATGTATCATCCCGTGATTCCCCCTGTGTTTTTGATCCAAAATGCGCTAATTGTGAGGGTAATTATGTAACGTATAGCCTAAAATGTCGTATTCTGCGTGATGTCCTGAGCAAACGTATGATTCGGAAATGACAGTCGAATTGTCCGTCTCAATCTGATTTTTTAATATCAATGGCACGAAAGATAAAGATGGCTCATTAAATCAAAAAATGAATGATTTTGACATTTTGTTCTTGCAAGAACATTTCCTTCCCGCCATCTCCGTTAACTCTCTACGAAGAAGTAGCCACCATATTGTCTTTACCACCAATGCCCGAAATACAAAAGGCCGACCTTCTGGGGACCTTGCACGTGTTATCAGACTATTAACTACTTCTTTGTCACCTCTCTTATTTCAATTTTCTTATAATATCATACTCACGCGACTTGGTCACCTTGTATTTATAAATGTATATCATCCCTATGATTAGGAACGTTTAACCTCACTTAATAAATTTTCAAATGCCTGCTCATCCCTCAAGACTCTATTATGCAATATTGAAAAGCATGGGTATTGTTGGCTAATGATAGATGACTTCAATTGTGATGTTCATAGCTCCTCTGCTCGTGCCAACTTAGTTTTAGATTCGTTGCCTGTTGGTTACCGCATAGTACCCAAAGCTCTTAATTGCAGTTATATTCATAATAGTGGTATTGTGACCAATAATGATCATTGTATTTGCTCTGCCGATGTTCCCTGTTCTGTCGTTAATGTTCACGAAGACGAACGTGATTTTGACCATTTTCCCTTTTCCCTTGCTGTGACATTAACCGCTGATCCATCTAATCATCCTTGTGCTGCTAATAAAAAATGGTGTATGAAACGAGAGTGGAGCAAAGCCAATTGGCTTTTATATATTTCTACCCTAACAGCTCTGTTGTCCTGCGTCAAGATCCCTTTTAATCTACTCTGCATGAGTGTTTTTTCGCCACAAGCCAGAGTGTAACTGAATGTTTACTATCTTCACTTAGTTAAGTGCATGAAACAAGCTGAGAATGTAGCTGTTCCCCTTGTCCGGGTTAAACTCAAATCTCGAAGTCGAATTCGGAAAGAAAACCCGGGTCTTAAAGCCATCAAAAATCGTGCTAAACTCTCGCTTCGCATCTGGATTGCGTGTAGGTGGCCCTTGCGAGGGCAAGTGTTTGATATAAAGAGTAAGACAAAATCGGAGTTCAAACGGTATGTTCGTTTGGTTCGATATAATGGTGCTGAGTTCCCTAAAAGTGCAGTACATTGGAAAGAAGTCAGTAATACGTCTAAATTTGATTCATTAGGGACTAGTGATGTTATCCCAGATTCGTCTTGGCTTGGGCATTATAAAAATATTTTTTGTAAGATTGAGTATAGTGTTCATTATCATCTTCAGTGCTTAATTTCATAATTTTTGCCACCTAAAGTTTTGCAACGTCATGTTATTCCTGCCTCAACTAAAAGTATTGTTAATTGTATGCTTAAACTTAAGTCTAAATCAATTGATCTTGATGGGACTAGCGCTCACCATTTACGTTGTGATTGTCCGGCACGAGTCGTTCAGCTCCAGTTACTTTTTCAGTTCTGTTTATCTTTGTCAATGGTGCCTGACTCCTTCCTTTCCGGAACGGTAACTTCGATTCTTAAACGCGGAAGAGACCCTTTTGATTGCAGTTCCTATAGGCCCATCACTGTTGCTTGCAATATTAGTAAGGTTTTTGAATAGGTTTTGGTCCCATATATTATTGAACGAACTGCGAAAGACTCGAACCAATTTGGATTTCAACCTCGTACTGGGTGTCAACATGCGCATAAGGTTTTAGCTTCAACTCTTTATGATGCCCAGTCTAAAGGTTATGAATTACATATTTGCGCTTTGGATTTATCTAAAGCCTTCGATAGTATTTACCGTGCACAAACATGACGCTCTTTGACAGAGTTTGGAGTGAACCCTTCTGTCATACATGTACTTAAATTTTGGTATAGTAACTCGTTTCTTCGTTTAAAACCTGGTACAGGGTACAGCTGTAATATACCAGTTCAATCTGGAGTACGACAGGGTGGGGTGCTATTACCTTATCTATTTAATGCTTGCATTCAAAATGTATTATTAGGAATCAAGCCTTCGTATTTTTATAATTTATCTGATATGTCTTATATTTCGTATGCGAACGACCTGCTAGTTTTAAGCCGAGCCAAGTCTATTTTAGTATTATCGGTGCAACGTATTTCCAGGATGTTTCGGGGTGTTGGTCTGTTTTTGAATTTTGATAAATGCTATTATTTAGTTTTCAATACCTAATCACCAACTCAAGTTTAGTTCTGTGTAGCCTCAGTAAGTCGCAATATTAAGATCTTACAGTAGTTAATAATAAGTATCTTTTACAGCCACTTTTTTGCGACTTAATGCAAGGGAAGATTTGAAAGAAAAGTTGAAGATCGGATATATGGAAATTGTACCTAACCTTGGAAAATATTGACGCCGAGCTATAGCTAAAATGTATTCCACAGATTGTAACCATTCTGTCTTTTCTTTAAGTGGAAGGTATTCGCTATTGAATAAGAACGATTTGCGCCAGATCCGTATCGCTTATTTTAGATATTGAAAATTTTTATTGTACCTTCCCACTTCATATCGTAATACACGTATTATTGAGAAGTATGGTGCTACCGACATTATCCAATCGTTTGAATTGCTTAATAATAATTTGACAAGAAATGCCTTTGTGTCCCTAAGCCCAAACCATAATATTATCCGTCCGTTTTTGTCAGTGATTAAGGTTTAAGTTATCATTATCTCTGTGAATTTGATTTATTTTTTTTTCCTTTTTAGTGTTTTTCACTCCGCTTGTTTTTGTATAAAAGGAAATTATCAATAGATTATTATTAATACATCTTTGAAAACACTTAGAGATATAAATTGTTTTCAAATTCTCAATTTCTTGTACAAAACTTATTAAACATAAGTAATTGAACTGAATATTTGTATGTTTATACCATGATAAACATGTTTTAATTAATGAAACATCTTTGTGACAGCATCGGAAAATTCTTTTGTAAACCGTCACTGGATCGCTAATATATTTTTTCGATTGCGTATCCCCTTATCTCGTTACACTCCTATTGAATTTTATAAAGATCCTTAGAGGTCTAACATTCTTTTAATGAGGATCCTCCATAGTTGTAACTAAAATTGGCCTACTAGGTGGTATTAGGCCGTTAGTCTAATGCTAAAGTTTAGGCAGAAGATGATAATTTTTTGAAACGAAAACAGTCTGGTGAAGTTGTTCTATGAATCCTGGTTAGCATGTCTTATTCATGGCGGAATTCTTTGATGTTCCTAGAAAACGCCCTAGAAAAAGATAAGAAAAAGAAGAACATCTACTTGAAAAGAACACCATATGACTTAAATACCGAGTCATACTTTGGAAGCCCTTATTTGTTTTAATCCAATTTGGCCGACGAATTTTTGAACTCTGGGTCAAAATTGAAACGAACTGAATATTCGCATTTTTTTTATCGGGTGACGTGAAATCCGGCTGCCAGTGCTGGACTTGTACTTTTGTCAGAATCTAGCCTAGTTATAAGGACATAATTTAGGTGAGTGCCCGGGAAAAGTGTTGCCTTAGAAGGAACGGAACCATATGGTATATACTGCATCAAACCTTTGGGTATCAATTGACTCATAGTTCTAATTTTAGCTATTTATTTTTAATTATTAAAAGGATGAAACAAAGGCTTTTCTTTTGCAGGAAAATGCTATAAGTATAGAGACGAAAAAAGTGGAAAGAAGTATTTTTTAAATTTGTGTCATACAGATGAGATTCCTTCTCCCGATGACATTTCTGCAAATGAATTGGCTGATCTCATCTATTCCAGTAACGCTGATACTTATAGAATACCTTTGAGTTCAGGTGAAGCTCATGAAGAAAAAGATAAAGGTTAGTCTGTGTCCCTTGTCAATATAAATGCTCCTCCTCCGAAACTCTTTCCCCACTGAGATTCCTGCAAATGAATTGGCTGATCTCATCTATTCCAGTAACGCTGATACTTATAGAATACCTTTGAGTTCAGGTGAAGCTCATGAAGAAAAAGATAAAGGTTCGTCTGTGTCCCTTGTCAATATAAATGCTCTTCCTCTGAAACTCTTTCCCCACTGAGATTCCTGCAAACGAATAAGTTGATCTCATCTGTTCTTGCAATGTTGATATCATTGTGCTCTGGGTACCTTAGAGCTATGGGAAATTTCTTTTCCCTTTTTATGATGTTTACGATACCATAAATTGCAACCATGTTTACCAATAGGGGAGAAACAACTACTTACATACTCATCATTGTCTTATGGCACATTATTATAATTTTGGTATAGAATAGTGAAATATCCCACAGAGCACCAAATGTCCACATGTTCAGAACTCTTGTTCAGTGACGGCTATAATGGGGGGGGGGGGGCAGAGGTGGCAATTTCCCCGGGTGCAGAAATTTTAGGAACGCAAAATTTCAAATAAATAATATAACGGTTATAATCTTTTTGGGATTTTGAAATTTTATTTTATTAAAATAAAGTAGAAACGCAATTAATAAACGAAAGTAATTAATAAATTATTAATTAATTAATGAAATAAAAAAAATTATTAAATAATAATAATAATTAATTAAGATAATAAAAATTAAAAAGAATAAGTTATAAATTAATCAATATATAATTTTGTTGATAAATGAAGATCTTGTTAAACTGTGGCATGAAGATTTTTCGGGGACAGGCGGGGGAGCCTATTTAAGATTTTGCCCTTGGCAGAAGAGATGCCAGAACCGCCAATACTCTTGGCTAGGTTCCAAAACTGTTTCAGAACATCTTGTCTTCCTTAAATAAACGCCTACTCTGTACAACTAACTAGCTTTTAAAGATGTCTATAAAAGCGTTGACTTTGTAAAAATAGTTTTCGATTTCTTGAAAAAAAAAGTGGATACCTCATATAACAATATTAAATAACAATGTAATTCAGATTAAAATTCAGATCCTTGAAACATTTAAATAATGTCGTCACTTCCTGGTCATGTTTTCAGCAATTTATCTCAAAGTATTAATTAACATGTAGTTAAATTTTAATAAAGGAAATAATTGAAATTCTTAATTGAATAGACTTTGTGCGGATTCGGCAAAGAGTTTCGCTTGCTTGCCAAGAGCTTGTGCAGTAATTTTTTCTCTATGCAAAACAATTTGTTTTGAAGGACGATATTTACTATACATTTTGATATATGAAGATACTGTTTATTTGATTAATTCAACATAACAAAAAAACATAAACCCCCAACAGAGAGCAAAGCTCGTAAAATTGGGTATTAATAATAAAAAAAATAAAATAAAAAAAAAATAAAAAAAAACATTTTCTCATCATAACAAAAGAGAGAAAGAAAAAAAAACCTGGTTAAAGAAAAAAACAAAAAACATAACAAACATAAAGAAAACAAACTCTGGACAAGTGGGGCACGGAAAGCTATCCCAACATGGGTAACAAATATAAAAAAAAAAAAAATAATAATAATAAAAAAATTTCTATTCCACCATCATAGGTCAATACATAATTTTAATATTTTCTTCCTTAGAACTGATATTTGCCGAAATGACTCAATTTGAATTCTATCTTTCAGCCTATATTTATTTGAAATAAATGGTATTTGGTATCTAATTGAAAATCTAGATCTTTCACAATTAACAAAGGGAATTCGATATGTTCCAGAACACCTAAGAGCCGAAGGAGGGGCAGAATCAACAGAGATTTTTCATAAAAATAACTACTAGGATCTTGTATTTTAAAATGCCATACTGATATATTAAGTTCTCTTATATGTTTCAGATCTAATAAATTCAAGAAAAGAAATAATGTTTCATTTTCCGATGCATCTCTAAGTTTTGATGGACGATGTAAAAAATTTCCAAGTATTCTCACTGCTTTATTTTGAAGGATCTGTAGGGGTTTTATATGCGTCCAAAAAGTATTTAAATAAATAATTGTGCAATAATTTAAATACGGAGCAATCAAAGAATGATAAATTATTTTTAAAATTAAAAATGGAAAAACATGTTGCAAACGATACATAGACCCAATATTTTGCGAAAGTTTCACCCTTAAATGATCAATATGAGTTTGAAATGACAAAAGGGGATCAATAAAAACTCCTAAATAACGATATGATTGAACTCTACGTATTTTATGCTCACCAACTTGAAGCTCCTGACATGACATTTTTTTAGTAGCACGTTTTGAATGACCAAAAACCATAAATTCAGTCTTCTTAAAATTCGATGCTAAAGAATTAGAAACAAACCATCAATTAACTGAACTAGCAGTGTTAAAAAAATTTTGAATTAATTTAGATTAATCCTTCCCTTTAACAGAAACAGCTGTTTCATATGCGAATAAAATTGACAGACATTTATTTCCCTTAAAAGATCTTGGGAGATAATTAATATACATAAAAAATAAAAGCGGACCTAATACCGATCCTTGTGGGACACCAATATCTTCAAGATCATTAAAACTAGACAAATGTCCATCAACATCTACCACGATTTTACGTCCATAAAGGTATGATCTTATTATATCTAGTCCTTTCCCTCTTATACCGGAATTTTCCATTGTATCAAAAAGAATTTCATGGCTTAAAGTGTCAAATGCTTTTTTAACATCATAAAAAACAGTAGATACATGATAATTACTATCTAAGCAGTCATTTATTTCTAATACAAGAGCTGCAACTGCTTGTTCCGTCGAATGGCCTGCCCTAAATCCCAACTGATATTTGGTAAACAAATTTATTTTATCTAGATAATTAGTAATCCTTCCTTTAAGAATTTTTTCCAATACTTTAGACAATGGTGATAAAATTGCAATAGGACGATAATTATTTGTGTCAGATTTATCTCCTTTTTTATGCAATGGTATTACACGAGCAATTTTCCATCTTTTAGGAAATGTACCTGAGAAAATACATAAATTTAAAATATGAAGAAATGGTTCAAAAATTACAACTGCAATATTTTTTAGCAAATTAATTGAAAGTTCATCATATCCCAATGAATTACCATTTTTTAAATTCTTAATGACCTTTTGAACTTCTGCAAAAGTAACAGGGGCCATAAATATGCTCGTATCTTCAGTGGGTGGTAGATATTTTTTATGCGACCTTGGGGAAGAAAGGTTAACTTCTCCTGAAACAACAGATGATCCAATACTAGCGAAATATTCACTAAACTTCTTAGCAACAGCTTGTGGTCCTCTAAATTCTTTACCATTAGTATCAAATAACACGTCAGGGTGTAACAACTTTTTATTTCTTCCAATTTAAGCAGTAGTGAAACTATAAGCTTTTCGTGGGGAATATGAATCTCTAAAGCATTTTTCATAATAAATTCTATCACCTGCTCTCTAGATCCTTACCAGTCTACTCTTATAATTTTTAAAAAGCGGTAATTTTATTTCCGTGGGGTATTTTATTCTAATTTTATATAAACGATTTTTCTCATTAATAGATCTCAAAAGTGATTCATTTATCCAAGGTTTTTTGGGGTAAGTTTCTTTCCTCTCGGGCTCTTATACGGGCAAAAAAGATCAATCTTTTCATTCATAGTATAATAAAATTTATTTAATGATTGGTTCGGATCCTTCTCATCAATTACAGGACTCAAATCAACGTCACCAAGCCCTTCTTTTATCCTTAACACATTTTTATATGAAAAATCTCTACGCTTGGTTTGATTTTTTTTATTATGCGGAAAATTTATAAGAAAATCAGACATAATTATACAGTGGTCAGATGAATCATCAGGAATAATAAATGTGTTAACAGCACTATAAGGTGAAAAAATATTATCAATAAGTGAAAATGATGTATCAGCTATTCTAGAGGGCACAAAACATACAGGGTTTAGTCCATAAGATAGTGGGCCCTCCGAAAACTGCAAAATATTTCTATCTATTCTATTCTGATCTGCAGATAAGAGTTTCATTAAATTAATATTAAAATCACCCATAACTAAATAAGGAGTATTAAGACTAGCTAATTTATCCAACATACTTTCAAAATAATTTTTAAATTCTATCTGGCTGGATGACGGAGTACGGTAAATAACTGCAATTAAAAACTTCCGATTATTTGGAAAAAAGCATTCAACTACACAAGATTCAAAAATCATTTCAATATTCATTGACAAAAAATCAATCCTTATACGTGCTGGTACGCAATTTTTAATCAAAACACCTAGACCCCCTTGTTTTTGTTTTTTCCGACCGATGTGAAAAAATTGGTAATCTTTTACATGTATATTTTCAATTGAAAAATCATCTAAAAAAGTTTCACATAGGCCTAATATATTTGTATCTGAATCCGACAAAAAAGTTTCAATCACATCGTGCGCAGTCCTCCAACCTTGGCAATTCCAAAACGACATCCTACTTGTATTTACATTTTTTCTTACCAGCTCATTCATAAATATATATTGATTTTTTGGGACATCAAAATTACTAGAAGTATCTTCGTCATCACCAGCTACAATAGTTTGAAAAATTGACTGAAATGAAAGAGATTTCCGCTCAAATTCTTTTAACCTTGATGATGGAATTTCACAATTATCTCTATCCATTATCAAATATTAATCCCACGTTAAGAGAAACCACACCATGCCCAAAAAGACCAGCAAACCATAATAAAAAATAACAATTAAAAAAAAAAAAAAAAATAATCTCCATTCCAAGTGGTTTTCCCTCAGTACGACTAATCTGCGCAACTTTTAATTTAACCTCAATGTGGATCTAAACAAAAAAAAAGGAAAAAAAAATAATAATAATACACCTTATATAAAATAAAAATAAAAAAAAAAACTTTCAATTTAAATGTTTTCATTCATATTACTTGGGCACATGAACTATTACTGCAACCCACGACATTACGACATTTGAACATCGACAGGGAATATAACAGGCACTTCCCTTCGGGCGATGGAAATTTTTTTATGAAAATCGTCAATCTCCGGTATGGCATCATTGAATGTGTATTTGGTAAACGAGCCGTCTGATCTTTTCACTAGCAGATTCGGCTGAATCCCCTTCGATATCCAGGCATCACATCCATGATCTTTTCGTAATTTGTCACGTTTCACTAGAAGCAGCTTTCGCACTTTACGGATTTCAGTTGGGACATCATCGCTGATGAACAGGTTGCTGTTGTTTCCAGTGAATGTCTTATCCTTAAGCTTGCTAGCATTCTTCAATATGGCAAACTTATCGTCTTTTTTATTCAGTGTCACCTTCAAAAATTTACGGTTGCTATCATAATGAGTAACTGTGAAATTTACTTCGGGCATTTCCAGCCCGTGACGAACTACCTCTGTGAATAGAACTTGAGCGTGGTTATCATCCCTACAAGCTGCGTTCCATATGATGACATTATTTTCTAGCTTTGCAGCTTCCATTCTCACAACCTGAAACATACTCTTCATTTTTCCTTCTTACTTCCATTATTTCATCCGTGCAAGTTTTTATTTGCATTTTGAGGCTAGAGGTTTCATTCTCAATCTTTTCAATTTTCGATTCAGTATTGTTTATCTTATTCGTTTGTAGCGATTGTTCTTTTTCCAAGTTATCCACCCTTGCGGTAAGTGTTCCTAATTGATTGTTGATATTGTCCAACTTATTTCCATTTTCTTTCACAACATCAAGAATTTGCTTAAAATCCGCAGCTAGTATCGATATTTCCGGTTTCAAGCTAGAACTGAGTCATGAGGTGTCAAATGAACTGTCCATGCCTTCTTGCTTAGCATTTTTCCTTTTACGTCCCATCTAATCACAAATATATTAATAATCCTTGATATAATATTGTCACATAAATTCACTCCACACAGAGGTCTTAACTACGTCTTATTCTGACGAGAGCATTGAATGATGAATAATAATCCTTATTATTGCCAAACTGGAATACCTCACTTGGATATCTTATGAAATTAACTCAATTTAACAAAGTCAAAAGTTCAATTAATGCATTGGTCAGAAACTCCAGTCAATTCAATTTATCCAGTGACGTCACACATTCCACTAGGTTACAGTTACTGAATAAATGTTTAAATAATTTATGAGACGTAAAAGCGTTCTCACTATTTCGTAACTACTGAAAGAATCCAGTGTCTAATTAAATCAGAATAAAATCCTTTACTGACAACTAGTTCAAAACTGGGATTAATCCTTTTTAAAAGAATAGATAGATCTTATCTGTTCAAAGACTGAATCAATACTGAATACTGAATGATAAATCATAAAAATAGTAAATGCATGTCAAACATGGCTGTATCCAGGAGGAGAAGGATTGCCCGGTTTGTTACCCCCCCCCCCTCCCTGCCCTGAGTATATATCGGTTGCAGCAGCAACCGATTATAATTGAGAAAGTGTCTATGTGGATGAGGAAATGTTCCCATGTTTATTCGCTCTGCTGAAAAGTTGCATTTTTAGTTAGCTTACTATTGGAAAAAATAAAAAGGCGATTAACTGTGTGTCCTTATGCAATTCTTTAATATAATTTTAAAACTACTTGGGCAAATAGCTTTATAGGCTCTGTATCAAAAATATGTGTATTCTCATAATTACTAATATCAAATGTCCATTGCTGCTACATTTATTTCTTAATAAATAGATTATTAATTATAGATCATTGTTTATTATGTTATTATATTACATTGCTTATTATTAGATCAATTATAAAAATTATAGATCATTGTTTATAATATTGTTATATTACATTGTTTATTATTATATTACACTGTCTATTAAAAAGGATTTTATCCCTATTTTGGACTTTTATTTTATCGTCATGGAAAGGCAGTGTTGTCTCCGAAATTATCTACGTTATATATTATTATATTACATTGTTTATTATTAGATCAATTATAAAAATTATACATCATTGTTTTAGTGAAATTTAGACCTCCTAGGTGGCAGCTAAGTAGTTGACAAGACTTTACTGTTTTGTGCTGATAGCAGCCGAGAAGAAATGATTTTACTGATGCATAACTCGGCGGATAGTTTTCACAGGACACAACACACTTAAAAGCCATTGGGTCCCAGGATAAAGACATTCTCAAATTGTTCATAACTTAGCAGGAGAATAAAAATAAGGTTTTTAAGCTTTTACCAAGAACAGAATCTCATTTGAAGATTTGAATAAGCAAAACCTGAATAAATGTACCATATATAACTGAATAGCATACTTTCATTTGGATATTTAGCTGAATTAGATAGTCCAATTCATTTATTTATTAGATAGTTATTTATTAGACATTCATTTTGAAAGAAATCATAAATATTTCTCCTTCCAAATTGCAACCTACTTCTACATTCTCCTTATCTTTTTTTATTTACTTTTTTCAACTCCAGTCTTATTATTTGAATATTTTGTCAAAATTGCATTATATTTTAAATGTCAGGTTTTGTTAATTATAAAAGGAACTCAATATAGTAATTCCCTTTCAAATTTGCCCTAAACAGCTTTATCTAATGTTCCACTTTCCCGCTGTCAATGACGAAGGAAAAAAAGGATGACGCATCAGTGCTACTCATGGAAAAAAGTGATTACTTTGCTGTTGAAGCCAGAGGGCTGTAAGTGACTTGTACAGGGTTTTTTGCAATAACAATTCCTCTTGTGTAGACTTTGTTTTGATCCGTCACCATTTATGATGGGATAAAGGCTACTTTCCGAAATCTCTATAAATTTGTTTTCGAGGTAATATTTTACTATTAAAACTAATCGAGCTAAATGTTACCACTCCTTAATCAAATACAAATGGAAATTTTCTCTACTAGCATTCTTTTTAAATGTGTTTTTTAATGTTTGGCTACAATGGGCCATGGTTCGTTTTTTTCTGGGTTGCAGCTACCGCTGCAAGCATGATCCTGTTTTATTAAAAAAGGATAAGGATCTTCCAGAGTCCTTTTTGGCGCAGAGGGCGTTGAATCGGCGTTTCAATTACTGTTTTTTAAGGGAAAGTAGAAAGCCTGTCGCTCAACCTTGTAATCTGCGGTGATTGGTCACTGGGTCACACATTGCCAAGCAGAGCACCACTGTGCCACCATGCTGTTTCATTAAGAAACCTTTATTCTAATTCATGCCTGACTTTCTAGGTTTTATTAAGGAATACTGTTAACTTCGGTTAACCAACCATGGGTTCAAACGTACACCATTAAATGCAAAATTTTGCAAAAGAAACTATAGACTTGAAAATTGCATTTTAACGCAATAATTATTGTGTGTACATGGCTCTTGGGCTTTGGAAATACATGATCTATTTATCCGTAAAATTACGATAAATATCGTAAAATGTCAGATGATGAGCTTTTTCTACCTGGGATGGTAGTTGGGCTAGGTGAATGGAACTTTTAAGAATAGCCAGAACCTAAATAACTTCCTTGGGAGTTTTTTTGAAATTTCTGACTCCTTCCTCCCCCCCTGCAATGGGATCTTATCCTTCATAAACTTATCTAACTTCTGTGTTATAAAAATAGGACATGCATGAATATGCATCAAAAATTAGGGTAAAATTTTGACTGTCTCAATTATTCTGCTATCTAATAGATGAATATAATACTCAATGCGCCTTCTAACATAAATTCCAAATATCATTCTCTCCTCAGTATTGATTCAGAGTTCAGAGAGTTAAGAGCAATTCAATCGGATAAAATAAAGGATTAAATCTGGACAGCTTGCGTAACCAATTTTTACCTGTGTGTGGCTTTGTGCCAAAATTGTGAATATCTTTTTTGGAAAACAAGAAAAATAACTTATCGCTTTGTTACAATACTAGATCAAATTAAGGACTACCTTTGTACATCGATAAGATCCAAGGTGTCAAAATGACAAACCGAACATTAGACGCCGAGAAAATGTAAAGTGCCAAGTTTTTGCGAGAAATAAATTTCAAATTGGATTTATTACAAGCGCTTTCGGAGAAAGTTAATGCAATACCTGGACTTTCGGATAGCATTGCTGCCTTACAAATACAGATGAATAACATTAGTACACAGCTATCTAGCAATGCTGAGACAAATGAAGAAATTAAAAAAGAGCTGGAAAATGTGAAATCAGACCTAGTAATCATATCTGAACGAGCCAATCAGCTCGAAACAGAGCAGAAAAGTACAAATTTGATTATTTATAATTATACTCCGCAACACCATGGCGAGTATACTGTGAAGCAAGAAATAATGGATTTATTAAGCCGTGCTATGCCTTCTCTCAAAATAAGTCGATGTGATGTACGTGACATTTTTAGATTGAAATCAGGGCCAGTAGTAGTGAAGCTAAACTCGGTCGAAATCAGAGACTACATCTTAAGAAATAGTTCCTTATTGAGAAAGGCAGGTCTATCAGTCGCCCCAGATTACACAGCTAAACAAAGAGAAGCCCGTAAACACTTAAAGGAAATTATGAATCTTGCACAGAACGACGGCCGTGATGCAATGCTACGAGGTGACAAGCTGTTTATCCAAGACCGACTATTCAGGTACGATGGAAAGGCTGTGATTGAGGTTAAATGTAACTTGGTGCCAGTCAAAAATCTTGGTCCACCCCCTAGTGCTAGACTCCCAAATTACCCTGCTGTTATCCCGATGGGGCTAGATAGTGATGCCAGTAATAGCGATGCCGAGACAGTGATACCATCAATAGCCTATTCTAAGGCAGTATCGGCAACTAAAAGACCTGCTAGTGCTGTTATTAGCCCTAATGACCTACATCGACCAGGCACTCGTAACGTGGCACCCAGAGGAAACCATTCTCCAAGAAAAGGACTTAACAGAAGACCTCGCAGTGGTTTTTCCCGTGATTTTGTTGATAATAGTCAGCGAGTGCTAACAGATATTAATAGTCGCAGTCGTAAGTATTACCATTTTGCCTTTTCCTCGACAGAGGCCAGGAACGAGAAACTCCAAGATGTGACTAGTGATATTAATACACTGACAGAAAGCATAGACGCATAGGAAATAAAGAGCCATATGCTGAGTTTAGTGTCATGGAACATACAAGGACTACGTGATACGCTGCCTTATTTATATGATGAATTACTTTCGTTTGATGTGATTTCCTTTATTGAAACATGGAATGATCATTCTCCTATATCACCTCTCCCAGGGTATTTGGTTGAAAAGGTTGTGCGTAAACCAGCAAAAAATAATAGACATTATGGTGGTATTTTGGTTTTGATTAAATCATCAGCTATTGATGGTTATGAAAGAGTTAATAGTAGATCTGAAAATTTACTTTGGCTGCGTATTTGTTTTAAATGTGGGAAGAGATTAATTTTGGGCATTGTGTATATCCCTCCACAAAATAGTTCTTATAATCGAGAAAATACTTGGGAAATTTTAGATGATGAATTGTCGCTAATACAAGAAAGTTATAGTGATTTTGAGTGCATTTTGATGGGGGATTTCGGTGCTTATTCTAGCGGTGGGGTAGAACGTACAGACGTTTTACTCACCTAGTTAGGGGCCTTGGTACCATTTCTTGGTAGACTACCGTGACGCAATAAATAGGAAAAAAGAAAAATAAATGTGTGGGGAATAGATATCCTGAAACGTTGTGGAGAAGTTGCACAGATCATTTTAAATCGAAGTTTTGGAAATGATAAGGGTTTGGGCGAGTTCACTTGCCTTTCGGGCCCAACTCCAAGTGTTGTAGATTATGCGCTGATTAATACGACATTTGTACCCGAATCGATTGATTTTGATGTACTAGATTTAGTTGGATCCAATCAAAGAGCTATTACGCTTGAGCTGAAGACTGGGAAGTTTCAGGATGTTGTTCCTCGAGTTAGAAATTTATCTAATGGAGAGCTTCGATTAGAGGGCTTAGGAAAACGTATTCGATATGATTTAAATGATAATGATTTTGAAAAATTTAAAAGGGAGCTTATGAAGTTGCATATAACAAATAAGTTGAAAGCGTTAGAAGAAGATGGAAATGATATACATGGTATAATTATGGAGTTAAATGAAATAATTTGCAGTTGTGCAGCATCGTGTAATCAGAATAAAAACGCAAACTAGTGTTCTAGTTGTAGATCATGGCTTTTTCGAATGAAACTCTCGAGGAAACTTGTCCACCGTTCAACTAACGTAGTATTTCCAACGTATCAATGCTCTTCGGCTTCAATTAGTAAAAACAAAACTTAAAACTTGATTGCTGGTCTCCTTGTAATTATCTTACCAATGTGAATTGTTTTACGTCTCACGGCAACCTTTTTGCTTGCAGCGCTGGATGTAGATGACCTAGCAAAAATAAATCTCTGTGAGAAATAAACACTTTTTTTTTCTCCTTCCACGTAAACAAATACAGTGCAGTTAAAATGCCAGGTGGTACTTTTAGTGCCCCCGGGAAGGTATGTAAAAAACCAGGAGCTTCCATTAGGGTAGAGGGATCGAAGCCCTTTCGAGTTGGGAAATCGAACTTCACAACACTGTTCAAATGAGAATAGCCTCAAATTCGTTCTCAAAAACATCTTTTAAAATGCCCCTAACTGTCTCGTCGAAATAATTGCTTGAAATGACCAGAACCAGGTTCGCCCAAATACTGCTTTTTGACATCACTGCGATGACATATCTGGAAATTATTAAAAAACCTTTTTTTCTGTGTTATTTGCTTATCTAAGATAGACAAACTGTTATTTAAAGCTCACTTTGCAATGGATACTTAATATTCAAATTAGATATGTCGGCGGATTCGAAATTCAAGTGTAGTGATGGTAAATTTTGGTAAATGCCAGATGGACGCAAAAGCTTAGAGCAGAGACATATACCATTTTAAGAGTGGTTGTTCAGTTGTCAAATTTGAAATAGTCAATTGTTTTTTTATATAGTTAGTTTTTTTAAGAAATTAATAGATTTTTACATAAGAAAACATCTTGCCTAAAAGAGAAGTTAGAGGTGAGATTTTATAGAAATGTATGGTATGCTATTTACTACTTCAGTGTTATAATTTTTTTTTATATGATGCTAATTTGGTTAAGGAAAGAAAATGAAATAGGATTATTATAGAATAGTTTAGAAACAAATTTAAGTTTTACTCATCAAAATTATGCGCTTGAGAAAATTTATCTTATTTTTGAAAATACGGAAAGAAAAAAAATTATATATATACTAGAGAAGTCTGGCTGGGCTTCATTACATGGAGCCACTGTAAGAGAATGCAGTAGGTGAACCTTATGATATTGTGTAGATTTGGGTGATGCAGTTCAAGAAGTACGCCACTCTTTTCAATTTACTCCCAGCGTATGTAGTCGTTCGTTCAAAGGCTCCTGGCATTAAAAGTTGCTTAGCCTGTGGTTGTTCCAAAACGTTTATAACTGGAGTATCATGTTTAAGGATAGAGGGTCTTACGGCTTGCATCGTTGTTGATTTATTCCATCTTAGTTTTTTTTTCAAAGGGGGATAAAAGCACGCTCCTTCTTCCTAAAAGAAAGGGTATTATTTAGCATGAAGAAAAAAAACAATCCCCTTTTTCCATTTTGTTGGATAAATCCTTAAGACTTAAAATTGTGACTTCTTCTTGCTTAAAGGTAATAATTTTATCGCTCATTAAGGTATGATATGCATAATGGATTAAAAGTGCTCCTATTATTAATTTCTTTACCTTCCTTCTTCTTACTGCTAAATATTACCGAAAATTTTATTTTCTTCATCGGTTTATTTTTGTAGAGGCTTGTTTTAAAACCCTTTATTATACTTGAGTTGTTTTTTCTTTTGAGGTATTTTTAACCCAATGTATATTCAAAATATAACTTTATTAACATATGGTTAGAATCGAACGATGAACTTCATCTTATAGCTATAGCAATTTTATATATACCCCAGCTTATCTATAATAAGAAAAGCCCAGGGTTATGCTCAAATTATACACTATTTAAGTAAAAAAAATAAGTTACTAGGAGATTATGCGAATCATGACAATGTGATCTATATTTACTTGATGCATCTCGGATAGTTTCAGTTTAAACTTATATTTGCCTCAAGTAATCTACTATATTTTGGACTTTCAAAATACTATTTTGAGGCACTATAATCTTTTCGTTAATAACATACTGCTAATTATGATATTATGAATAACATACTATGGAGCAGGCTTTGGCCAAATCAAGCACTGTACTTGGCTTAATGGGGTGTAAAATTATTAATAATCGCGACTGACTTTTGCATTTTAACATTGACAAAACATCAGTAATACTTTCCTTTTGTTTGTTCAGTTTTCAAAGAGTTAAATATTCTGTATCTTAACCCGGTAAGAAGTAACATCTTTCGGCTGCTATCACGCTCGTCATAAAGAGCTTACCTCTTCGTGACTAGCCAATCAGGAAAATCTTCCTTCTGGCTGTAATGCTTCCAAATGCTTGCGTATCCGGTTGTCAATTTTCGTCTCTTTGATTCAAATTATTCTTTAGTAGTGAAATTAAGTGAAAGTTCAAAAAACAGACATTTTCGTTCGCACAAGTTTCATCACCAAAGCTACAGTTTAGCTCTCCAGTCACGAGACAAGAAGGGGGATATTTGCTAGAAATCTTGTTTTGAAAATTTTCATAAACATAGGTATTTTTCTCTTCTCATCCACAACGAATCTATCGATTTAGTCTCTTAGCTGGTTAACTCTTTTAATATAGGTCTTATAATTCGTTCACCTAAATCGCCTCACCGTTTAATGGTCCCTTATATGCACTTTGGATTAAGATATTGATATGCGTGTTTTTAATTTGCTTTTAGGATCTTCAAATTAAAAATTTATACATTATGGCTTATCTTTCTCTAGCTTTCTACTCACTTTACAGTTTTATTTTTAAAGGTTAAAATTTATCTCGCGTCTGTTTTTTTTCAAGGTTGAGTTCACAGGCCAAAACATTTGGCTTAGATACCGCTAATCTCAATGTATTTTAAGCCGTGGGTTTTGTTTTTTTTTTATATTCGTTAACTCTTTTTTGAATAATAACGCGTGGAGCTTATGTCTGCATGTCTTTATAATAGTATTGATTATTCAATGGTATTTCCTTTTGCTATTTGATGTTAATTGTTACTGCTATGTCTTAAAGTCTGGGGAGCCTTTGCCCTCTTATTTATTTGGTTTAGGTTTACAATGACTTTAAGTTATTTCCTTTTATATTACTTTATGACTCTAATATATTTCAAAATGGAGGGCTCGGTCAAGTTCACCTGTTGTGTGTATGCATTTTTTTTTTTCGGGTTGAGTTCACGGGTCAAAACATGTTAATTAGATACCACTAATCTAAATGTATTTTAAGCCGCGGGTTTTATTTTTTTTTTCTATGCGTTAACTCTTTTTTGAGTAAGCACTCTTGGTGCTTTTGTATGCATATCTGTATAACAGTATTGATTATTCAATGATATTTCCTTTTGTTATTTGATGTTAATTGTTAATGCTCTGTCTTAAAGTCTTGGGATCCTTTGCCCTCTTATTTATTTGGTTTAGGTTTACAATGACTTGAAGGTAGTTCATTTTATATTACTTTATGACTCTAATATGTTTCAAAATGGAGGGCTCGGTCAAGTTCACCTGTTGTGTGTATGTTTAATTTATATTTTACCCCTTAGGTACGCGTTTTTACTATACCCGCGCTTGTTTGTGGTTCTTTGTCAGGGGCTAAGTCCACCTGAAATTTTAATTTACTTTTAAAACGTTTTTTTTTATTTTTTTTACTTTTTTGGAAATAGCCTAAAGAATGAAAGTGTATTCACATTGGAAATTTATGAATCCATTGTTTTCAAAGTTAATAATATGTGGTGTACTACAAACAATGTGTTAAAAAATAATGAAAATTGGAATATAGTGTATGAACATTTTATAGGGTTTTGCTTGAGTACATTATACGTTGACAAGTTTTAAAAAAAACCTGCTAATCAAGTTACCCTATATGCAGTAACTGCCGCTCTCTCTCTCTCTCTCTCTGTTTGACCCCAAAAAAATGGGTGTTAGCTCAGAAAACCCGTCTAGTAGTGCAAGTACCGGTCGTAGTAACAGGTGATTGACCCGTGGTAAGCCAATGTACCGGTTAGACTACACTGTATATTCATGCCTCAGGCGAGAGGTAAGACAAATTACGCAATCACTACTCGGACCTTTAACACTATTACTACTCACTAAAGCGTATCTCGTTTATTTCTGAGTTGAGGTGGTCAGAAAAACACCGTCAATTTGACAATAGTTTCCGGCTATATCAACCACGCTGAATCCGAATATGGGTGGGGGCTAAGTTGGAGATCATGGCTTGATCTTGTAAAGACAAAAAATCACCCTTTATAGGTCTATAAAACTTGTACAGACTCTTTATTTTTTTTCTAAGGTTGTACCACTCCTATTTAGTGGTGCGACATCTCAATTTGGTCCTAATATGGTTTTCCCCGAAAATCTCAGAATTCAAAGGTTCATTTTCAACTAAACCACGTATCTCAGATATTTCTAATAGTTTTTTGTTGTTCATTCTTGTCCAGAATTTACCTTTCGTATTTAGCTTCACATTCCCGTAAAGTTCAAAGCTTAATCTGTTCGGTGAAGCCGTCTAGAATTTTTTGAAAAAGTTTAGGCCTAAAAATATATGCAAAAATACATTTGTCCAAATGATGATGTGACACATCTTTTATGCTAGAATTTAAAGCCAAATCCGAATATGAACTTTACTTCGTAGCCCAATCTTAACTTCGTTTGTTATAGGCTAATTACTTATTTGCAGGCCTAAAATTTTTTTTGATGAATGGTATTGCAGGACATGTTTTTATGCCAAATTTTGACGCCGAGTCCAACGGTAGTGTTAACTTGGTCATCGTGTTTCAACTTTAGTTACTATATGCTATTTAATTTGCTATAAGCTCCGATTTTCTTGCAAATATAGTTTTAAATCCAGATTATAATCAACCTGCGAAGCTTTGCAAGGTAGTAAACGGACATGGAAGAAGCATGCTCGACAGAAGCTGAAAGCTTAAACCTGTAACAGGATTAAAGAGTGTTTATTATTTTTAGTACTGTAAGTAAAGCTACATGTAAAGCCTGTCAAAATACAATTCCCACGCATCCCAACGGTTTTCCTCGAACAACCAGAAAAAATCCCACTAATCCTCGTCCGAATCGTTGCTGTCGGCACCACATCGCCCACCACATGCACAAAGAATGTCGCGTGGCCTTATCCCCAAACAAGGGAACTTTTTACCACACACAGTTTTACAGTAACAAAAGGTTGAAGCCTTTTTGACAGAGGGAGGCCAGGGGGTCAGCGCTCAAGGCACTGGATTGACTCCTAAAATGTTGTGATGGGTCCAGCTAAACTCAAGTGGGTTGAATCACAACATAGGGCTTAGGAATATAGGGATATAGGGCTTAGAAATCACAACTTGAAGAATAATTTTCCACTGAAGTATAGCTCTCTTGACGTGATATACGAAAGAACCATCAGTTGGGGGTAAGCTTTTCAAGTTTTTTTTTTCTGGGAAATAAATGAATTCGAAGGTCACTGAGAGAATCAAATTCGGACTGTTTTTTGCTATATACCGATACAGTCAATTTCGTGCAAATATGCAAGATTTCGGGCTCGTACATAATGATATTTTTGATATCACTCCTCACTTTCTGTGTAAGATCAGCAATTTCTTGAATGAGCTGTGATTTAACAGCGGATGTAGTAAATGTTTTCTTGCCATTTGAGAAGAAAAAACTGACCGTATCACATCCCCCAATGCAATGTAGCAGCCCCAGTGACTCTACAACAGCCCACGATGTTCTATTCACAATTTTACGGATTGGAAAGACTTTGTCATGGAACTGAACGTAGAGCTCGGGTTCATAGCCTGGGTCACACCTGCAGAGGAATATTTCGCGATAGTTCTTTAACAAAATGGCATCAATGTCTGTGTCATTTGCTTCAACAATTGCTTGGGAAGATCCATTTCTGTAGCATTCGGCAACATGGAGAGCAAGACGCGTGTCTGCTTCTTTATGTGTGCTGCACAAGTTCGCTTCGTAGTCCCGGTTCGGATCTATAGTCATTTTGGATGGGACCAGATTTAGCACCTTCATTCTATCACTGAATCCACTAGAGAGGCAAATGGTAAATTTAATTCAGAAAGACAGACATGGCTCCATAATTCAAAAATACATTCGATAAGTCTTGCCTTACTCTCTGACTGCATAAGCAAAATATCCCAGTTTTCTAGCATCATGCTCTTCGTAACAATAAAACTCTTCGTCAGTGTATTTCCTCTCCACTCATGACATCCACTACTGTCTTTTAGAACAATAGGACTCCCGGAAATGTTTACAAGGCCGATCACTCCGTCATACCGATCAGCTACAATATGCACATAGGTTGTAGATTTTGGGAGTCGATTTAAGAGCCTTGCAAGGATTCGTATCAAAAATGCCTCAACGGTTTCGGTTTTGTCTGGCACTTAAGACCGGATTAACGGCATGAAATCTACTACCACACCAGTTCCCGTGACCGTGTTAATCGGAACTTTGCTGGGCCAACTTTCTAAACTTGCAGAGGTGCGGATGAACTCGAGGAAACTTGACTTCGTACCCGATCGAAGTTTAATACGTTCACTAGCTACTGCTGCAAATATTGCTGGGGCGTAGGGCAAAAGTTCGTGTGGCATGATCTTACTTAGCATCTCAAGCGTAGATCCTTGACTAGTGCCAACAGTAACCAAAATCCTTTTAACAGCTTCCAACTCAGTATAAACGCTGCTACCGGTCTTGGTCGTTGAACCTTTGGCCTGTTTCGTATCGCAATGCATAGTCTTTATTTTAACCTTGGAAAAGGGGTAGGGTTTTCCATCGAAGTAGGCTTCCAATGCTTTTAAACCACTAGCACGTGCACTCAGGAGGCTCTTTGCCACTACTTCATCAGCGACTTGCTTTGAAATGATATTCACCAATGACCCCCAATGCCCACCCAGCCCCCCAAAGGCCAGCCCCGGGGCCCCCCAAGGCCCATCGAGCTCCCGAAGGACCAAGGGGATCCCAAAGGCCCTCCACCGGTCCCCAAATGTCCCCCAGGCCCTCAACTGCCCTCCCTGTGCCCCGAAGGAAGCCCCCGGTCCTCAAAGGCCCCCCAAGCTCTCACAGGGCCATCGGCGCCCCCACAAGCCCAACCAGACCCCCACCGGCCATCCCCGGGTCCCCCAAAGGCCCAAAGTGCTCCCGAAGGACCCACGGGTTCCCAAAGGCCCTCCACCGGTCCCCACCTGTCCCCCAGACCCTCACCGGCCCTCCCTGGGCCCCGCCGGACGCCCCCCGGGCCGCCAAGGGCCCCCAAGCGCTCAAAGGGCCTCCGGCGCCCCCCACGGCCCACCCCGACCCCAAAGGCCATCCCCGGGCCCCCCAAAGGCCCACCCCAGGCTTCCAAAGGCCCACCCTTGGTCCCCAAAGGTCCCCCAGGCTCCCAACTGGCCCCCGGACCCCCAAAGGCCTTCCCCCGGCACCCAAAGGTCCACCGGACTCCCAAAGGACCAACGGGGTCCCAAAGGGCCCCCAGACCCCAAAAAGGTCATACCCGAGCCCCAAAGGCCCTCCCCCGGTCCACAAAGGTCCCCCGGTCTCCCAAAAGACCACTCAATCTTCAAGGGCCTCCGAATCCCCACACGCCCTCCCTGGGCCCCAAAGGTCCTCCCCCGGTCACCATACATGCACACAAAATCTTACACGCACACAAAAACTTACACACACACACAAACTTCAAACAAACCTACACATAAAAAAAATATTAAACACACACGCCAAAACTTACACGCATTAAAACTTACACACACACGCCAAAACTTACACACACACGCCAAAACTTACACACACACACACACAAAAAATAACACACAAACAAACAAACACAAAAATAAAACACACAAAAAAACAAAAAATTACACACACACACTGAAAAAATAAAACAAACAAAAAAACAAACACACACACACACACAAACAAACACACACAAAAACAAACACATGAAAAAAAAAAAACTCACACACACACGCAAAAAAACTAGCACACACACACACAAACACAAAACTTATACACACACACACACACAAAAACTAAAACACACAAAAACATACACACACACACACACACAAAAACTTACACATGCACACGATAACTTACATGCACTCTAAAACTTACATTAACACAAAAACTTACACACTCACACACACACACAAAAAACTAACACACAAAAACACACATAAACTCACACACACACACAAAAACTAACACACACACAAACACTAACACACACACACACACACAAAAAACTAACACATGGACACAAAAAAACTCACACACACACACACAAAAACAAACACACACACACACACACACACACACAAAACTAAAACACACACACACACACACGAAAACTTACACACACATGCCAAAACTTACACACAAAAAAACTTACACATGCAAACGAAAACTTTCACACACACACACACACACACACTAAAACTTACACACACACTCCAAAACTTACACACACACACACACACACACACTAACACACACAAACAAACTTACACACACACACACAAAAACTTACACATGCACACGAAAACTTACATGCACACAAAAACTAACATTAACACAAAAACTTAAACACAGACACACAAAAACAAAACTTACAAATACACACACCCACAAACACGACAACTCACACACACACGCAAAAAAATACACACACACACAAAAACTTACACACACACACATAAAAACAAACTAAAACTATAAAACAAAAAAACTCATAAAGATGAACTCACTTATACACACACACACACACACACGAACACAAAAACAAACACGAACAAACATACACACAAACAAAAAAAGAAAAAAACACAAAAAAAAACAAACACACACACAAAAACAAACACACACACAAACTAACAAACACAAACACACACACACAAAACTTACACACACACACACACACACACACACACAAACTAAAACACACACGAAAAAACTAAAACCCAAAAAAACTTACACACACACACACAAAAACTAACACCCACACACAAAAACAAACAACCACACAAAAACTAACATGCACACAAAAACTTACACACACACATACACACACACACAAAAAAAAAAACCACAAAAAAAAGCTTAGACACACAAAAAATTACACACACACACAAAGGCTTAGACACACAAAAACTGACACGCACACAAAAAAACTTACACACACACTCAAAAACTTACATGCACACAAAAAATTACATGAACAAAAAAAATTACACACACGCACAAAAAATAACACACACACACACAAATTCTTACACACACACACAAAAACTTATACAAACACAAAAATTAACAAGCAAACAAACACACAAACAAACACACAAACGAACACATTCACACTAAAACTCACATCCACACAAAAACTTACACACACACACACGAAAACAAACTCACACACACTACAAAACTTACACACACACAATCTTATACACACACACACACACACAAAAAAACTTACACCCACACCCACAAACTTACATTCAAACACACAATTACATTCACACAAATAATTACAAAATAAAAAACTCTTAAACCAAAGCAAAAAAACTTACACACACACACAAAATATTAAACAAAAACACACTCATGAAAAATTACACACACACGCAAAAAATAAAACATGCACACGCCAAGAAATACACACACACACACAAAAACTAACACATGCACACAAAAACTTACATGCACACGAGAAACTTACATGCACACAAAAACTTACATGCACACAAAAACTTACACACACACAAACACACACACACACACACACACACACAAACTTACACACACACAAAAACTTACACACACACACACACTAACACACACACAAAAAATTACACATGAACACAAAAAGCTCACACACACACACGCACGAAAACTTACACACACACGCCAAAACTTACACACACAAAAACTAACACATGCACACAAAAACTAACACACACACACACACCAAAACATACACACACACCCCAAAACAAACACACACAAAAACACACACAAACAAACACACACACACTTACACACACACACACACAAACTTACACATGCACACAGAAAACTTACATGCACACAAAAACTTACATCACACACCACACACACACTTACACACACACACACACACGAAAACTTACACACACACGCAAAAACTTACACACACACACAAAAACTTACACACACACATAAAAACAAACATACACAATAACACAAAAACTTTCACGCACACGCCACCAAGATTACACACACAAAAACATACACACACAAAACTTACACACACACACACACGAAAACTTACACACACACGAAAAAAATTAAAAAAAAAAAATAATAGACACACACACACACACACACACACAAACTTACACACACACACACACAAAAAACTTAAACAAAAACCAAAATACACACACACACACACACAAACTTCAAAAAACACACAAAAAACTTAACTAAAAATGAACAAGACTCGTCAACACCCCTAATAAAAAAACACACAAAAACTAAAACCCAAGAACACACCAAAACTTACTCACACACAAAAAAATACACACAAAAACACAAAAACACATACAAATGCAACCTATAAATTACAGTAACACAAAAACTTAAAATCTCAAAATAACTTACACACACACACACACACACAAAACTCAAACAAACAAACACACTAACAAATACACACACACACACACATGCACATCCCCAACACAGAAAACTTGCAACAGAAACACCACCAAATTCAAACAACCAACCAACAACAAAAATACAAACACACATCAACCCCCACAACATACACATACAAGCACTAAAACTCACACACACACTCAAAAACATAAACACAAAAAAAATAAAAAAAATAATAACACACAAACACACACCAAAAATTACACACACAAAAAAACTTACACACACACACACAAAAAAACAAACACAATAACAAACACACACAAAAAAAAACAAACACACTCAAAAGCTTAGACACAAAAAACTTACACACACACACAAAAACTTACAACCACACTCAAAAACTAAAATTAACACAAAAACTAACAATCACACACAAACTTACACACACAAAAAAACTAACACACACGCACAAAAAATTACACACACAAACAAAAAAACTCAAAAATACAAACAAACTTACACACACACACACACACACACACAAAAAAAAAAAATAAAAATGAAAACGAAAACTTAAATGAACAAAAAAACTAAAACACACACACAAAAACACAAAAAAAATTAAACACACACGTCAAAACTTACACACACACAATATTAGGCACCAACAAACTAACACACACACGCAAACACAAAAACTTAAACCCACACTCAAAAACTTAAAAGCACACAAAAACTAACATTCACACAAAAACTAACACACAAACAAACTAGCACACACTCACAAACACATACACACACAAAAACTAAAACACACACACACTAAAATTTACTCACACACACGAAAAATAACACACACCCACGCAAAACCTTACACACACAAAAACTTACACACTGACCTTATCCCAGATACAGAATCTTAATTTTTAAAATTTCATTTGAATTTCTTTCGTGAAATGCAAGAGTTGGAATTTTTCAGTAGTGACTTGTTGTGCTTTACCTTCTCACAGTTACATTCTCTTGATTTTTCGAAGTTCATGACATGCAAGAGTTGGAAAATTGGGGTCTTAGTCCACCAGCCCGAATGGTGAAAATCCACTAGCTCAGTATTGGGGTCCCATTCCACCAGACTGAAAGGTGGAAAGACACTAGCTCAGTATAGGGATCACAGTCAACCAGCCTGAACGGTAGAACTACACTATCTCAGACTTGGGGTCATAGCCCTCCAGACTGTAAGATTGAATTCAACTAGCTCGCTATTGGGGTCTTACTCCACCAGCCTGAATGCTGGAAAGTCACTAGCTCATAATCAGTGTCCCAATCAAACAGCCCGAATGGCGTACATTCTCTCGCTCTAGCTTGGGGTCTCAGTCTACCAGTATGTATGTTGGAAATTCACTTTGTAAGTTATGGTAGGTTAACTGATAAAGTACGATACTGATAATATAAACTAGCCATTTCCAATGAGTCGGGGTAGGTTTGGAGCAATTCAGGTAGGGTCAGGTCAATTAAGTAAAGTTAGCCCCTGTACGCTTCACCTAGGTTAGTTTAGGTTAGGTGAGAGACAGGCAAAAAGTTAGGTGTATGATTAGGTTAGGTTAGGTTAGATTAAATTAGGTTAGGTTAAGTTA